>NW_027513158.1:0-257500 GCF_048772815.1 Callospermophilus lateralis
TTCCATGGCAAACAACCTGGTCAGGATGAAGGGATGTGTCTGAATCTGCCTCTCCCTTCTTATTGTAGACAAGGTGGAACAATCCAGGCCTGAGTGGAGAGCTGTTCCCGGGTGCCAATGGTTGATATACATTCTACTTATGAAAGTGTCACAGGAAGTAGGGGAAACCTCCATCTTATGTAACCCTTGGAAGCAACTGTTAGGACAAAGTGGTTGCCAAGGCAGTGACCTCATTCAGTTCCAAAGAATGTGACATACCTCATTCCTTGGTGATGGAACTCTCTGAACTTGGTATCCAAGAAGCCAGGCACCCAGAGGCAGTCCCAGTCCCAGGCCCAGTGGGCTCACTTGTTTGGATTTACCAAGGACAGAGTCAGTTTTCTTGGTACCTAATGATGTGAGGATGGCCAAATGCCAGGAGAGCTCTGAAGATGGACCTTTCCTGAGAAAACAGGTAGTGGCTAACCACTTTTTCCTGACTTCTTCACAGAGGTGGTCAAGGAAACAAGATCTGAGAGAAGACAGGCCATTTCGGGGAAAATAGTATGGCCCACGAGTCAGAGGACACTCCGGATAGTCACAGACCTACTTTGGGGAGGTGCCTTTGTGGGAGTGGGTGTGGGTTTGTTGTTTTGTCTCATGTTCTGAGAATAGACCGAAAAGGCGGTTTGTTTGGTTTGGAGCAGACAGTTTCTAGTAAGTCATTTGACAAGGCGAGTGTTTCTGTTTATGTGTATCCCACTGTGTCCGTTGTTGTAGACATTAGAAAAGAGAATGCATTAATGGATGTGTCCTGTCTAGTATAAATCTTCCCTATAATTCATCCTGCTCAATATATGAATGGACTGCAGCTTGTCTTATCGATGTGCAACAACTGCTATCTTTCTAAGTTGTTGTTTTCTTCCTGAATTCTGGCCACTCTCCAGAATGGGCTCAGGGATTTGTGTCCAAAATATGTACCACCTCCAAGCTCTGTGACATGGTCATGTAAAGGATAGTTGAAGAGATGGCGAGCATCTCAGAAAACTCAGATATCAATGTGACCAGTAAAGTCTCAGTGCAGAAACACTGCCTTGGGCTTTTTGCTTACTTATTGTTGTGTTGCACTGAATGTCAGGAAGGTCTTTGCATCAGGCCACCCCTTTGTGAAGCCTGAAGAAAACAGTTTTCAAATGGAAATGAATGGGCCTCACCTGTGGCTCTTTGCTTAATTGCTTTGGAAAGGGATGTGTCTTTATCAGCCTCTTGGACCTGTGTGTGGCTGTGACTTAGATTCTCAGCACCTGATGGATCTTAAGAATGATCCCATGTGAGCTCCAAAACCAGAATGGCAAACAATATCATTCATTGTGGATGAAGACTCTTGCCTTCCTCTGTTAGGTTCCTGCACTCCAACAAATGAGAATAGGGATTCTGTGAGTCAAAGGAGTTCTTCAAAGCCCTGCAGAGGTGCTTGTGTTTTCGCATGACTCTAAATCACCTAAAGAATCGATACCTAAAATCAGTAGCGATCAAATTGGAGAAACATAGAAGTATTAATGGCAGGCTTATTTGTTCACTCCTGCTTCACAGCAACGGTGTCCAGGCTACCCTGACTTTAGGCAAATGAGGGGCAAACGAGCTGATTTTGGACACTGTCTTGGGCTGCACCCCTCATGGAAACCTCCAGCCAGAGGTTAAGATGATTGACTATATGGAATAAGGTGAGGGCCATGTGGGAGTGTTTTGATTTTAATGTTGGTCATTTGTGTGGCATTGGAAAAAATGACTGGGTCCACGTGGGCTTGAACTCCGGTGTGATTCCCCTTAGACACTGGGTTTTGGAACTGAACTCAGAGAAGCATTGCCATGAATTTTGTTGGGATTTTAAGAGGCCACGCATGAAAGTCGCTCTTGGAAACTGAGACCTAGGCCCCGGGTAGATTTCCACTGAGGCCTGGGAATCTCAGCAAGGATATCACATGATTTTATTCTTAAAGAAATGGCAGCCATAATTGAGAGTCAAAACACACATGGACCTCACATTGTTGACCTCAATGGGCCTGGCCTAATGTGACGTTTTGTCCATTCTTTGGGAAGCCTTGCCTGTGACAGTTCTCCAGAGATTTCATTGAAATGAGCTTCCTAACCATTTAATGTTTGCCTAATGAATTGAAACCCACAGTGCCTCCAACTTCATGCTTGAAAAATGGCTAGATAAATACCATGAAATTTTTGAAATTCCTATGACCAGGTGGCACTGGAGAAACATTGGATGTCCTGTTGCTGATCATGAGTATACCAGACAGTGCCTTGATTAACTGAGTTTCATGAAAATGGTGTAGAACAGAGATGCCAGTAATTTGGAGCCTGCTGAGTAGTGGGTCTAGAGCAGTGGTGGGGAGGCGTTTGATAAAACATCCGTGGTAGGACCATGTGCATCTACCATTGGATTCCAAATGGCTTGTAACTGACATGGTGCTGCCAGCAGACGCTTATATGTAAAGGCATCTTGTTATATGGAGAGTTTTAAGAGGAAAATTAAGAATCAGGTTGATATGGACAAGGGGGCAATGGGGCAAGCTGTGAGAGATAGAAGCCTAGTTGGTGCATTCTCTTGCAGACCCTGACCCAACACACGTGACAGAACTCCCTCCAGCACTGTGTGCCAGTTTAGCTGCTAGTATTTCGTGAAACAAATACCAAACTCACAGTGCAGCAGCCTAAACACCACAAAAAGTGGAGGAGGACCAAATGGCTTCACAGTCCACATGGGGAGACGGGGAGACACTTAGTCCCCAGTGGCCTCAGTTTACCTATAAGGAGAGGATTCAGCACTGCTTCATCTTGTTCATTGGAAAATAAGAAACCATGTCCTCCAGGTCACATAGATGCAGACCCAGCTTTGATGGTCTCACTACAAAGGAAGCCAAATCTCATGAAAACAACATATATTTCAAGTGCGGAAGCTCAGAGGCAGTTTCTCAAAAAGTTTTTAGGCCAGCAGAGTTACATGTTTGTGGAGTGTTTACCATGTCCCTTACTTTTGGAAACTCCTAAACCACCTCCAAGGTTGTGAACTCCTGAGCATTTTCCATTCCAGATATTTATTCACTGATTTTGTAACTCTTCTCCTCTAATTGTGTCTTACTTGGGGTGAAGGTAATGTCAAGGCATTGTTTTGGATGAGAGCGGGAGGATATTTGTGCAGCATATATTTACATACACATTGGATTCATTTTCCAATTTTTCATTCGAAGTACTGAATCCCTGACACTAACCCATACCTAGTAGACTCAGACTATTCATCCTAATATAATGGGGAAAATTAACCCAACACAATAGAAATACAAGCACTTCAGAGGAGACATGTTCTATAGTTGGACTTGACATTTGCATTATATAAGGTAGGAGTTATACATCTAGTCAAATTTTAATTGAAATATTCTCCATGTGTTTTTAAAATTAACAAATATGTGAATACTTGTTTCCAATTTCTGTAGCCTATTCACACATGTATATTTATATGCATATATAGAATCCTACCAGGTATCACACGTACATTTTTGTAAGGTGGATGTCTTGGCAGATACAAATTGTGAGAAGTGTTCACTCCTCCTAAATGCTGTTGGAAATGAAAATTCAACCTATAAGAGAGCGTCCTAGAAGAACAACATTATACATAAACTCATGTTCAGTAACATAAATATTTTTGCATCTGTGGATGATATATATTTACTGATGAATTTCGATTGGCATTTATATTGGTACTTTTTAATGTCTGTGAGTGTTGTGTGTGTGTGTGTGTGTATAGATATAGATATAGATATACTCTCCAAAGTTTTCCAAATATGAAATATATGTGTCTAGTATACACTCTCTAAATTCATTCATGTTCATGTATGTTGATTTATAATCAACTTTTCAGAAGATTATAATCAGAAATATTCATCCACCTGAAATACATATTTGTTTCCTAGTACTGACTACTAACTTCAGTGAAGGGTGCATACAAATCCTAATTATTCTACAGTATCTGACCCAGTCTAACATCAATGCAAGTAGACTCCTATGGGACATGATATGTAATTTGTCATTCATTTGTATTCGACACTGGTACATTATTGTTTCTTCAGTTTTTGCACATCATAGGATATACATTTCATCCACAAGTTCACAAATTAATAGGCATTTGTTTCAACATAAATCACTTCTTGCTTCAGAACACATGTATTGTCAGGGTTTCTTGACTGGTCTTTTCATGAGACTTCTTTCCAAACATATTATTTTGAATTTCCATAATCATTTTGAAGCAAAACTCACACACTCTTCATGATAAACCAAAACACTAATATTTCCATTAGATATATAACTGGTTGGAATGAATGATTGTATATCAATATACAATTTCCTTTTTTTTTCAGATATCAGTTCAATTCATTATTTAAAGTTCAAAAAAGTTATATTATTTATTCACAGTATGGTCTATTCGTGGTTTTTCTCTATGTTCATAGAAACAGGGTACACCTATTTGTACCCCCGATTCTAATTTTACATCTTCAATACATTGCTCCCAGAAATGGTGAAAGAAATACTCATGTCACCTCGTTATCACAGTAATATTCTGGACAAAAAATGGAAAGGTCACACTTATGATTGTACCAAAGCCTAAATGGAAAGTGAACATGGATTTCAAAAACATCCATGTCCAGGTTGCCTAATGCTGTCAATTGTCAATCCTATTGGTGACTACATATTTGTTTTTTCCTAAATTATATATTGAAACTCAACCCTGTTGAAAATGTCTAATTCTATCCCTCACTTTATACTTTGCCTGATTTCGTAATGTTTCCATTGATATCTGCTTTTCTACATATTTTCCCCAGTTCAACATAGTGTCTGACTCTTTATATGTGCTGACATTTACATTCACTGTATAACCAAAAGTCTATTGCTAAAGAACTTTTGGTCCAAATCCTATACTCAGTCGTCTTCCTAAACCTACCGACTATCTTCCTAATCCTACTGAATATCCCTTTTTGACTGGATGTTCTCTTCTAAATTCAATCATCCAATGTACAAGGTCCTATGCCATTGTATATCAAATTATCTGAGACATCTTTGCAGAACATAATTCAAAGCTAAGTATCCCAATCAAGGCAAAACCCTCTGGGCTTCAAAGCATACCTAGATTTCTTTTTTCAAACTTATATTTCACCTCTATATTCTTGTAAATATTGCAGGTTCCCAATCCCATTATTCATCGCACAGAATCATTCATCACCAAATCAAACCTGTTTTTAACCCCAGGTATACACTGTTCCCTCAAACAATTTTACAGAAGAGCAGGGACAGAGGGGTTCTTACAATACAGGAAAGTTGGGGATCTTCCACCAGATGAGAACCTCAAATGTCCATGCACAAATGATACATGGAGAAGTTGTAGGCAGGTATGAAGCTCCTGAGAGAGCAAAAGTCATCTTCCATGGCAAACAACCTGGTCAGGATGAAGGGATGTGTCTGAATCTGCCTCTCCCTTCTTATTGTAGACAAGGTGGAACAATCCAGGCCTGAGTGGAGAGCTGTTCCGGGTGCCAATGGTTGATATACATTCTACCTTATGAAAGTGTCACAGGAAGTAGGGGAAACCTCCATCTTATGTAACCCTTGGAAGCAACTGTTAGGACAAAGTGGTTGCCAAGGCAGTGACCTCATTCAGTTCCAAAGAATGTGACATACCTCATTTCCTTGGTGATGGAACTCTCTGAACTTGGTATCCAAGAAGCCAGGCACCCAGAGGCAGTCCCAGTCCCAGGCCCAGTGGGCTCACTTGTTTGGATTTACCAAGGACAGAGTCAGTTTTCTTGGTACCTAATGATGTGAGGATGGCCAAATGCCAGGAGAGCTCTGAAGATGGACCTTTCCTGAGAAAACAGGTAGTGGCTAACCACTTTTTCCTGACTTCTTCACAGAGGTGGTCAAGGAAACAAGATCTGAGAGAAGACAGGCCATTTCGGGGAAAATAGTATGGCCCACGAGTCAGAGGACACTCCGGATAGTCACAGACCTACTTTGGGGAGGTGCCTTTGTGGGAGTGGGTGTGGGTTTGTTGTTTTGTCTCATGTTCTGAGAATAGACCGAAAAGGCGGTTTGTTTGGTTTGGAGCAGACAGTTTCTAGTAAGTCATTTGACAAGGCGAGTGTTTCTGTTTATGTGTATCCCACTGTGTCCGTTGTTGTAGACATTAGAAAAGAGAATGCATTAATGGATGTGTCCTGTCTAGTATAAATCTTCCCTATAATTCATCCTGCTCAATATATGAATGGACTGCAGCTTGTCTTATCGATGTGCAACAACTGCTATCTTTCTAAGTTGTTGTTTTCTTCCTGAATTCTGGCCACTCTCCAGAATGGGCTCAGGGATTTGTGTCCAAAATATGTACCACCTCCAAGCTCTGTGACATGGTCATGTAAAGGATAGTTGAAGAGAATGGCGAGCATCTCAGAAAACTCAGATATCAGTGTGACCAGTAAAGTCTCAGTGCAGAAACACTGCCTTGGGCTTTTTGCTTACTTATTGTTGTGTTGCACTGAATGTCAGGAAGGTCTTTGCATCAGGCCACCCCTTTGTGAAGCCTGAAGAAAACAGTTTTCAAATGGAAATGAATGGGCCTCACCTGTGGCTCTTTGCTTAATTGCTTTGGAAAGGGATGTGTCTTTATCAGCCTCTTGGACCTGTGTGTGGCTGTGACTTAGATTCTCAGCACCTGATGGATCTTAAGAATGATCCCATGTGAGCTCCAAAACCAGAATGGCAAACAATATCATTCATTGTGGATGAAGACTCTTGCCTTCCTCTGTTAGGTTCCTGCACTCCAACAAATGAGAATAGGGATTCTGTGAGTCAAAGGAGTTCTTCAAAGCCCTGCAGAGGTGCTTGTGTTTTCGCATGACTCTAAATCACCTAAAGAATCGATACCTAAAATCAGTAGCGATCAAATTGGAGAAACATAGAAGTATTAATGGCAGGCTTATTTGTTCACTCCTGCTTCACAGCAACGGTGTCCAGGCTACCCTGACTTTAGGCAAATGAGGGGCAAAAGAGCTGATTTTGGACACTGTCTTGGGCTGCACCCCTCATGGAAACCTCCAGCCAGAGGTTAAGATGATTGACTATATGGAATAAGGTGAGGGCCATGTGGGAGTGTTTTGATTTTAATGTTGGTCATTTGTGTGGCATTGGAAAAAATGACTGGGTCCACGTGGGCTTGAACTCCGGTGTGATTCCCCTTAGACACTGGGTTTTGGAACTGAACTCAGAGAAGCATTGCCATGAATTTTGTTGGGATTTTAAGAGGCCACGCATGAAAGTCGCTCTTGGAAACTGAGACCTAGGCCCCGGGTAGATTTCCACTGAGGCCTGGGAATCTCAGCAAGGATATCACATGATTTTATTCTTAAAGAAATGGCAGCCATAATTGAGAGTCAAAACACACATGGACCTCACATTGTTGACCTCAATGGGCCTGGCCTAATGTGACGTTTTGTCCATTCTTTGGGAAGCCTTGCCTGTGACAGTTCTCCAGAGATTTCATTGAAATGAGCTTCCTAACCATTTAATGTTTGCCTAATGAATTGAAACCCACAGTGCCTCCAACTTCATGCTTGAAAAATGGCTAGATAAATACCATGAAATTTTTGAAATTCCTATGACCAGGTGGCACTGGAGAAACATTGGATGTCCTGTTGCTGATCATGAGTATACCAGACAGTGCCTTGATTAACTGAGTTTCATGAAAATGGTGTAGAACAGAGATGCCAGTAATTTGGAGCCTGCTGAGTAGTGGGTCTAGAGCAGTGGTGGGGAGGCGTTTGATAAAACATCCGTGGTAGGACCATGTGCATCTACCATTGGATTCCAAATGGCTTGTAACTGACATGGTGCTGCCAGCAGACGCTTATATGTAAAGGCATCTTGTTATATGGAGAGTTTTAAGAGGAAAATTAAGAATCAGGTTGATATGGACAAGGGGGCAATGGGGCAAGCTGTGAGAGATAGAAGCCTAGTTGGTGCATTCTCTTGCAGACCCTGACCCACCACACGTGACAGAACTCCCTCCAGCACTGTGTGCCAGTTTAGCTGCTAGTATTTCGTGAAACAAATACCAAACTCACAGTGCAGCAGCCTAAACACCACAAAAAGTGGAGGAGGACCAAATGGCTTCACAGTCCACATGGGGAGACGGGGAGACACTTAGTCCCCAGTGGCCTCAGTTTACCTATAAGGAGAGGATTCAGCACTGCTTCATCTTGTTCATTGGAAAATAAGAAACCATGTCCTCCAGGTCACATAGATGCAGACCCAGCTTTGATGGTCTCACTACAAAGGAAGCCAAATCTCATGAAAACAACATATATTTCAAGTGCGGAAGCTCAGAGGCAGTTTCTCAAAAAGTTTTTAGGCCAGCAGAGTTACATGTTTGTGGAGTGTTTACCATGTCCCTTACTTTTGGAAACTCCTAAACCACCTCCAAGGTTGTGAACTCCTGAGCATTTTCCATTCCAGATATGTATTCACTGATTTTGTAACTCTTCTCCTCTAATTGTGTCTTACTTGGGGTGAAGGTAATGTCAAGGCATTGTTTTGGATGAGAGCGGGAGGATATTTGTGCAGCATATATTTACATACACATTGGATTCATTTTCCAATTTTTCATTCGAAGTACTGAATCCCTGACACTAACCCATAACTAGTAGACTCAGACTATTCATCCTAATATAATGGGGAAAATTAACCCAACACAATAGAAATACAAGCACTTCAGAGGAGACATGTTCTATAGTTGGACTTGACATTTGCATTATATAAGGTAGGAGTTATACATCTAGTCAAATTTTAATTGAAATATTCTCCATGTGTTTTTAAAATTAACAAATATGTGAATACTTGTTTCCAATTTCTGTAGCCTATTCACCCATGTATATTTATATGCATATATAGAATCCTACCAGGTATCACACGTACATTTTTGTAAGGTGGATGTCTTGGCAGATACAAATTGTGAGAAGTGTTCACTCCTCCTAAATGCTGTTGGAAATGAAAATTCAACCTATAAGAGAGCGTCCTAGAAGAACAACATTATACATAAACTCATGTTCAGTAACATAAATATTTTTGCATCTGTGGATGATATATATTTACTGATGAATTTCGATTGGCATTTATATTGGTACTTTTTAATGTCTGTGAGTGTTGTGTGTGTGTGTGTGTGTATAGATATAGATATAGATATACTCTCCAAAGTTTTCCAAATATGAAATATATGTGTCTAGTATACACTCTCTAAATTCATTCATGTTCATGTATGTTGATTTATAATCAACTTTTCAGAAGATTATAATCAGAAATATTCATCCACCTGAAATACATATTTGTTTCCTAGTACTGACTACTAACTTCAGTGAAGGGTGCATACAAATCCTAATTATTCTACAGTATCTGACCCAGTCTAACATCAATGCAAGTAGACTCCTATGGGACATGATATGTAATTTGTCATTCATTTGTATTCGACACTGGTACATTATTGTTTCTTCAGTTTTTGCACATCATAGGATATACATTTCATCCACAAGTTCACAAATTAATAGGCATTTGTTTCAACATAAATCACTTCTTGCTTCAGAACACATGTATTGTCAGGGTTTCTTGACTGGTCTTTTCATGAGACTTCTTTCCAAACATATTATTTTGAATTTCCATAATCATTTTGAAGCAAAACTCACACACTCTTCATGATAAACCAAAACACTAATATTTCCATTAGATATATAACTGGTTGGAATGAATGATTGTATATCAATATACAATTTCCTTTTTTTTTCAGATATCAGTTCAATTCATTATTTAAAGTTCAAAAAAGTTATATTATTTATTCACAGTATGGTCTATTCGTGGTTTTTCTCTATGTTCATAGAAACAGGGTACACCTATTTGTACCCCCGATTCTAATTTTACATCTTCAATACATTGCTCCCAGAAATGGTGAAAGAAATACTCATGTCACCTCGTTATCACAGTAATATTCTGGACAAAAAATGGAAAGGTCACACTTATGATTGTACCAAAGCCTAAATGGAAAGTGAACATGGATTTCCAAAAGCATCCATGTCCAGGTTGCCTAATGCTGTCAATTGTCAATCCTATTGGTGACTACATATTTGTTTTTTCCTAATTTATATATTGAAACTCAACCCTGTTGAAAATGTCTAATTCTATCCCTCACTTTATACTTTGCCTGATTTCGTAATGTTTCCATTGATATCTGCTTTTCTACATATTTTCCCCAGTTCAACATAGTGTCTGACTCTTCATATGTGCTGACATTTACATTCACTGTATAACCAAAAGTCTATTGCTAAAGAACTTTTGGTCCAAATCCTATACTCATTCGTCTTCCTAAACCTACCGACTATCTTCCTAATCCTACTGAATATCCCTTTTTGACTGGATGTTCTCTTCTAAATTCAATCATCCAATGTACAAGGTCCTATGCCATTGTATATCAAATTATCTGAGACAACTTTGCAGAACATAATTCAAAGCTAAGTATCCCAATCAAGGGCAAAACCCTCTGGGCTTCAAAGCATACCTAGATTTCTTTTTTCAAATTATATTTCACCTCTATATTCTTGTAAATATTGCAGGTTCCCAATCCCATTATTCATCGCACAGAATCATTCATCACCAAATCAAACCTGTTTTTAACCCCAGGTATACACTGTTCCCTCAAACAATTTACAGAAGAGCAGGGACAGAGGGGTTCTTACAATACAGGAAAGTTGGGGATCTTCCACCAGATGAGAACCTCAAATGTCCATGCACAAATGATACATGGAGAAGTTGTAGGCAGGTATGAAGCTCCTGAGAGAGCAAAAGTCATCTTCCATGGCAAACAACCTGGTCAGGATGAAGGGATGTGTCTGAATCTGCCTCTCCCTTCTTATTGTAGACAAGGTGGAACAATCCAGGCCTGAGTGGAGAGCTGTTCCCGGGTGCCAATGGTTGATATACATTCTACCTTATGAAAGTGTCACAGGAAGTAGGGGAAACCTCCATCTTATGTAACCCTTGGAAGCAACTGTTAGGACAAAGTGGTTGCCAAGGCAGTGACCTCATTCAGTTCCAAAGAATGTGACATACCTCATTTCCTTGGTGATGGAACTCTCTGAACTTGGTATCCAAGAAGCCAGGCACCCAGAGGCAGTCCCAGTCCCAGGCCCAGTGGGCTCACTTGTTTGGATTTACCAAGGACAGAGTCAGTTTTCTTGGTACCTAATGATGTGAGGATGGCCAAATGCCAGGAGAGCTCTGAAGATGGACCTTTCCTGAGAAAACAGGTAGTGGCTAACCACTTTTTCCTGACTTCTTCACAGAGGTGGTCAAGGAAACAAGATCTGAGAGAAGACAGGCCATTTCGGGGAAAATAGTATGGCCCACGAGTCAGAGGACACTCCGGATAGTCACAGACCTACTTTGGGGAGGTGCCTTTGTGGGAGTGGGTGTGGGTTTGTTGTTTTGTCTCATGTTCTGAGAATAGACCGAAAAGGCGGTTTGTTTGGTTTGGAGCAGACAGTTTCTAGTAAGTCATTTGACAAGGCGAGTGTTTCTGTTTATGTGTATCCCACTGTGTCCGTTGTTGTAGACATTAGAAAAGAGAATGCATTAATGGATGTGTCCTGTCTAGTATAAATCTTCCCTATAATTCATCCTGCTCAATATATGAATGGACTGCAGCTTGTCTTATCGATGTGCAACAACTGCTATCTTTCTAAGTTGTTGTTTTCTTCCTGAATTCTGGCCACTCTCCAGAATGGGCTCAGGGATTTGTGTCCAAAATATGTACCACCTCCAAGCTCTGTGACATGGTCATGTAAAGGATAGTTGAAGAGAATGGCGAGCATCTCAGAAAACTCAGATATCAGTGTGACCAGTAAAGTCTCAGTGCAGAAACACTGCCTTGGGCTTTTTGCTTACTTATTGTTGTGTTGCACTGAATGTCAGGAAGGTCTTTGCATCAGGCCACCCCTTTGTGAAGCCTGAAGAAAACAGTTTTCAAATGGAAATGAATGGGCCTCACCTGTGGCTCTTTGCTTAATTGCTTTGGAAAGGGATGTGTCTTTATCAGCCTCTTGGACCTGTGTGTGGCTGTGACTTAGATTCTCAGCACCTGATGGATCTTAAGAATGATCCCATGTGAGCTCCAAAACCAGAATGGCAAACAATATCATTCATTGTGGATGAAGACTCTTGCCTTCCTCTGTTAGGTTCCTGCACTCCAACAAATGAGAATAGGGATTCTGTGAGTCAAAGGAGTTCTTCAAAGCCCTGCAGAGGTGCTTGTGTTTTCGCATGACTCTAAATCACCTAAAGAATCGATACCTAAAATCAGTAGCGATCAAATTGGAGAAACATAGAAGTATTAATGGCAGGCTTATTTGTTCACTCCTGCTTCACAGCAACGGTGTCCAGGCTACCCTGACTTTAGGCAAATGAGGGGCAAAAGAGCTGATTTTGGACACTGTCTTGGGCTGCACCCCTCATGGAAACCTCCAGCCAGAGGTTAAGATGATTGACTATATGGAATAAGGTGAGGGCCATGTGGGAGTGTTTTGATTTTAATGTTGGTCATTTGTGTGGCATTGGAAAAAATGACTGGGTCCACGTGGGCTTGAACTCCGGTGTGATTCCCCTTAGACACTGGGTTTTGGAACTGAACTCAGAGAAGCATTGCCATGAATTTTGTTGGGATTTTAAGAGGCCACGCATGAAAGTCGCTCTTGGAAACTGAGACCTAGGCCCCGGGTAGATTTCCACTGAGGCCTGGGAATCTCAGCAAGGATATCACATGATTTTATTCTTAAAGAAATGGCAGCCATAATTGAGAGTCAAAACACACATGGACCTCACATTGTTGACCTCAATGGGCCTGGCCTAATGTGACGTTTTGTCCATTCTTTGGGAAGCCTTGCCTGTGACAGTTCTCCAGAGATTTCATTGAAATGAGCTTCCTAACCATTTAATGTTTGCCTAATGAATTGAAACCCACAGTGCCTCCAACTTCATGCTTGAAAAATGGCTAGATAAATACCATGAAATTTTTGAAATTCCTATGACCAGGTGGCACTGGAGAAACATTGGATGTCCTGTTGCTGATCATGAGTATACCAGACAGTGCCTTGATTAACTGAGTTTCATGAAAATGGTGTAGAACAGAGATGCCAGTAATTTGGAGCCTGCTGAGTAGTGGGTCTAGAGCAGTGGTGGGGAGGCATTTGATAAAACATCCGTGATAGGACCATGTGCATCTACCATTGGATTCCAAATGGCTTGTAACTGACATGGTGCTGCCAGCAGACGCTTATATGTAAAGGCATCTTGTTATATGGAGAGTTTTAAGAGGAAAATTAAGAATCAGGTTGATATGGACAAGGGGGCAATGGGGCAAGCTGTGAGAGATAGAAGCCTAGTTGGTGCATTCTATTGCAGACCCTGACCCACCACACGTGACAGAACACCCTCCAGCACTGTGTCCCAGTTTAGCTGCTAGTATTTCGTGAAACAAATACCAAACTCACAGTGCAGCAGCCTAAACACCACAAAAAGTGGAGGAGGACCAAATGGCTTCACAGTCCACACGGGGAGACGGGGAGACACTTAGTCCCCAGTGGCCTCAGTTTACCTATAAAGAGAGGATTCAGCACTGCTTCATCTTGTTCATTGGAAAATAAGAAACCATGTCCTCCAGGTCACATAGATGCAGACCCAGCTTTGATGGTCTCACTACAAAGGAAGCCAAATCTCATGAAAACAACATATATTTCAAGTGCGGAAGCTCAGAGGCAGTTTCTCAGAAAGTTTTTAGGCCAGCAGAGTTACATGTTTGTGGAGTGTTTACCATGTCCCTTACTTTTGGAAACTCCTAAAACACCTCCAAGGCTGTGAACTCCTGAGCATTTTCTATGCCAGATATGTATTCACTGATTGTGTAACTCTTCTCCTCTAATTGTGTCTTACTTGGGATGAAGGTAATGTCAAGGCATTGTTTTGGATGAGAGCGGGAGGATATTTTTGCAGCATATATTTACATACACATTGGATTCATTTTCCAATTTTTCATTCGAAGTACTGAATCCCTGACACTAACCCATACCTAGTAGACTCAGACTATTCATCCTAATATAATGGGGAAAATTAACCCAACACAATAGAAATACAAGCACTTCAGAGGTGACATGTTCTATAGTTGGACTTGACATTTGCATTATATAAGGTAGGAGTTATACATCTAGTCAAATTTTAATTGAAATATTCACCATGTGTTTTTAAACTTAACAAATATGTGAATACTTGTTTCCAATTTCTGTAGCCTATTCACACATGTATATTTATATGCATATATAGAATCCTACCAGGTATCACACGTAAATTTTTGTAAGGTGGATATCTTGGCAGATACAAATTTTGAGAAGTGTTCACTCCTCCTAAATGCTGTTGGAAATGAAAATTCAACCTATAAGAGAGCGTCCTAGAAGAACAACATTATACATGAACTCATATTCAGAAACATAAATATTTTTGCATCTGTGGATGATATATATTTACTGATGAATTTCGATTGGCATTTATATTGGTACTTTTTAATGTCTGTGAGTGTTGTGTGTGTGTGTGTGTGTGTGTGTGTGTATAGATATAGATATAGATATACTCTCCAAAGTTTTCCAAATATGAAATATATGTGTCTAGTATACACTCTCTAAATTCATTCATGTTCATGTATGTTGACTTATAATCAACTTTTCACAAGATGATAATCAGAAATATTCATCCACCTGAAATACATATTTGTTTCCTACTACTGACTACTAACTTCAGTGAAGGGTGCATACAAATCCTAATTATTCTACAGTATCTGACCCAGTCTAACATCAATGCAAGTAGACTCCTATGGGACATGATATGTAATTTGTCATTCATTTGTATTCGGCACTGGTACATTATTGTTTCTTCAGTTTTTGCACATCATAGGATATACATTTCATCCACAAGTTCACAAATTCATAGGCATTTGTTTCAACATTAATCACTTCTTGCTTCAGAACACATGTATTGTCAGGGTTTCTTGACTGGTCTTTTCATGAGACTTCTTTCCAAACACATTATTTTGAATTTCCATAATCATTTTGAAGCAAAACTCACACATTCTTCATGATAAACCAAAACATTAATATTTCCATTAGATATATAACTGGTTGGAATGAATGATTGTATATCAATATACAATTTCCTTTTATTTTTCAGATATCAGTTCAATTCATTATTTAAAGTTCAAAAAAGTTATATTATTTATTCACAGTATGGTCTATTCGTGGTTTTTCTCTATGTTCATAGAAACAGGGTACACCTATTTGTACCCCCGATTCTAATTTTACATCTTTAATATATTGCTCCCAGAAATGGTGAAAGAAATACTCATGTCACCTCGTTATCACAGTAATATTCTGGACAAAAAATGGAAAGGTCACACTTATGATTGTACCAAAGCCTAAATGGAAAGTGAACATGGATTTCCAAAAGCATCCATGTCCAGGTTGCCTAATGCTGTCAATTGTCAATCCTATTGGTGACTACATATTTGTTTTTTCCTAATTTATATATTGAAACTCAACCCTGTTGAAAATGTCTAGTTCTATCCCTCACTTTATACTTTGCCTGATTTCGTAATGTTTCCATTGATATCTGCTTTTCTACATATTTTCCCCAGTTCAACATAGTGTCTGACTCTTCATATGTGCTGACATTTACATTCACTCTATAACCAAAAGTCTATTGCTAAAGAACTTTTGGTCCAAATCCTATACTCACTCGTCTTCCTAAACCTACCGACTATCTTCCTAATCCTACTGAATATCCCTTTTTGACTGAATGTTCTCTTCTAAATTCAATCATCCAATTTACAAGGTCCTATGCCATTGTATATCAAATTATCTGAGACATCTTTGCAGAACATAATTCAAAGCTAAGTATCCCAATCAAGGGCAAAACCCTCTGGGCTTCAAAGCATACCTAGATTTCTTTTTTCAAACTTATATTTCACCTCTATATTCTTGTAAATATTGCAGGTTCCCAATCCCATTATTCATCGCACAGAATCATTCATCACCAAATCAAACCTGTTTTTAACCCCAGGTATACACTGTTCCCTCAAACATTTTACAGAAGAGCAGAAACAGAGGGGTTCTTACAATACAGGAAAGTTGGGGATCTTCCACCAGATGAGAACCTCAAATGTCCATGCACAAATGATACATGGAGAAGTTGTAGGCAGGTATGAAGCTCCTGAGAGAGCAAAAGTCATCTTCCATGGCAAACAACCTGGTCAGGATGAAGGGATGTGTCTGAATCTGCCTCTCCCTTCTTATTGTAGACAAGGTGGAACAATCCAGGCCTGAGTGGAGAGCTGTTCCCGGGTGCCAATGGTTGATATACATTCTACCTTATGAAAGTGTCACAGGAAGTAGGGGAAACCTCCATCTTATGTTACCCTTGGAAGCAACTGTTAGGACAAAGTGGTTGCCAAGGCAGTGACCTCATTCAGTTCCAAAGAATGTGACATACCTCATTTCCTTGCTGATGGAACTCTCTGAACTTGGTATCCAAGAAGCCAGGCACCCAGAGGCAGTCCCAGTCCCAGGCCCAGTGGGCTCACTTGTTTGGATTTACCAAGGACAGAGTCAGTTTTCTTGGTACCTAATGATGTGAGGATGGCCAAATGCCAGGAGAGCTCTGAAGATGGACCTTTCCTGAGAAAACAGGTAGTGGCTAACCACTTTTTCCTGACATCTTCACAGAGTTGGTCAAGGAAACAAGATCTGAGAGAAGACAGGCCATTTCGGGGGAACATAGTATGGCCCACCAGTCAGAGGACACTCCGGATAGTCACAGACCTACTTGGGGGAAGGAGGTGCCTTTGTGGGAGTGGGTGTGTGTTTGTTGTTTTGTCTCATGTTCTGAGAATAGATCGAAAAGGCGGTTTGTTTGGTTTGGAGCAGAGAGTTTCTAGTAAGTCATTTGACAAGGCGAGTGTTTCTGTTTATGAGTATCCCACTGTGTCCGTTGTTGTAGACATTAGAAAAGAGAATGCATTAATGGATGTGTCCTGTCTAGTATAAATCTTCCCATAATTCATCCTGCCCAACATATGAATGGACTGCAGCTTGTCTTATCGATGTGCAACACCTGCTATCTTTCTAAGTTGTTGTTTTCTTCCTGAATTCTGGCCACTCTCCAGAATAGGCTCAGGGATTTGTGTCCAAAATATGTACCACCTCCAAGCTCTGTGACATGGCTATGTACTGGATAGCTGAAGAGAATGGCGAGCATCTCAGAAAACTCAGATTTCTGTGTGACCAGGAAAGTCTCAGTGCAGAAACACTGCTTTGGGCCTTTTGCTTACTTATTGTTGTGTTGCACTGAATGTCAGGAAGGTCTTTGCCTCAGGCCACCCCTTTGTGAAGCTTGAAGAAAACAGTTTTCAAATGGAAATGAATGGGCCTCACCTGTGGCTCTTTGTTTAATTGCTTTGGAAAGGGATGTGTCTTTATCAGCCTCTTGGACCTGTGTGTGGCTGTGACTTAGATTCTCAGCACCTGATGGATCTTAAGAATGATCCCATGTTAGCTTCCAAAACCAAAATGGCAAAAAAATATCATTCATTGTGGATGAAGTCTCTTGCCTTCCTCTGTTAGGTTCCTGCACACCAACAAATGAGAATAGGGATTCTTTGGATCAAATGAGTTCTTAAAGCCCTGCAGAGGTGCTTGTGTTTTCGCATGACTCTAAATCACCTAAAGAATCCATACCTAAAATCAGTAGGCCTCAAATTGGAGAAACACAGAAGTATTAACGGCAGGCTTATTTGTTCACTCCTGGTTCACAGCAACGGAGTCCAGGCTACCCTGACTTTAGGCAAATGAGGGGCAAACGAGCTGATTTTGGACACTGTCTTGGGCTGCGTCCCTCATGGAAACTTCCAGCCAGAGGTTAAGATGATTGACTATATGGAATAAGGTGAGGGCCATTTGGGAGTGTTTTGGTTTTAATGTTGGTCATTTGTGTGGCATTGGAAAAAATGACTGGGTCCACGTTGGCTTGAACTCTGGTGTGATTCCCCTTAGACACTGGGTTTTGGAACTGAACTCAGAGAAGCATTGCCATGAATTTTGTTGGGATTTTAAGAGGCCACGCATGAAAGTCGCTCTTGGAAACTGAGACCTAGGCCCCGGGTAGATTTCCACTGAGGCCTGGGAATCTCAGCAAGGATATCACATGATTTTATTCTTAAAGAAATGGCAGCCATAATTGAGAGTCAAAACACACAAGGACCTCACATTGTTGACCTCAATGGGCCTGGCCTAATGTGACGTTTTGTCCATTCTTTGGGAAGCCTTGCCTGTGACAGTTCTCCAGAGATTTCATTGAAATGAGCTTCCTAACCATTTAATGTTTGCCTAATGAATTGAAACACACAGTGCCTCCAAATTCATGCTTGAAAAATGGCTAGATAAATACCATGAAATTTTTGAAATTCCTATGACCACGTGGCTCTGGAAACACAATGGATGTCCTGTTGCTGATCATAAGTATACCAGACAGTGCCTTGATTTACTGAGTTTCATGAAAATGGTGTAGAACAGAGATGCCAGTAATTTGGAGCCTGCTGAGTAGTGGGTCTAGAGCAGTGGTGGGGAGGCGTTTGATAAAACATCCGTGGTAGGACCATGTGCATCTACCATTGGATTCCAAATGGCTTGTAACTGACATGGTGCTGCCAGCAGACCCTTATATGTAAAGGCATCTTGTTATATGGAGAGTTTTAAGAGAAAAATTAAGAATCAGGTTGATATGGACAAGGGGGCAATGGGGCAAGCTGTGAGAGATAGAAGCCTAGTTGGTGCATTCTATTGCAGACCCTGACCCACCACACGTGACAGAACTCCCTCCAGCACTGTGTCCCAGTTTAGCTGCTAGTATTTCGTGAAACAAATACCAAACTCACAGTGCAGCAGCCTAAACACCACAAAAAGTGGAGGAGGACCAAATGGCTTCACAGTCCACACGGGGAGACGGGGAGACACTTAGTCCCCAGTGGCCTCAGTTTACCTATAAAGAGAGGATTCAGCACTGCTTCATCTTGTTCATTGGAAAATAAGAAACCATGTCCTCCAGGTCACATAGATGCAGACCCAGCTTTGATGGTCTCACTACAAAGGAAGCCAAATCTCATGAAAACAACATATATTTCAAGTGCGGAAGCTCAGAGGCAGTTTCTCAAAAAGTTTTTAGGCCAGCAGAGTTACATGTTTGTGGAGTGTTTACCATGTCCCTTACTTTTGGAAACTCCTAAACCACCTCCAAGGCTGTGAACTCCTGAGCATTTTCTATGCCATATATGTATTCACTGATTGTGTAACTCTTCTCCTCTAATTGTGTCTTACTTGGGATGAAGGTAATGTCAAGGCATTGTTTTGGATGAGAGCGGGAGGATATTTTTGCAGCATATATTTACATACACATTGGATTCATTTTCCAATTTTTCATTCGAAGTACTGAATCCCTGACACTAACCCATACCTAGTAGACTCAGACTATTCATCCTAATATAATGGGGAAAATTAACCCAACACAATAGAAATACAAGCACTTCAGAGGTGACATGTTCTATAGTTGGACTTGACATTTGCATTATATAAGGTAGGAGTTATACATGTAGTCAAATTTTAATTGAAATATTCTCCATGTGTTTTTAAACTTAACAAATATGTGAATACTTGTTTCCAATTTCTGTAGCCTATTCACACATGTATATTTATATGCATATATAGAATCCTACCAGGTATCACACGTATATTTTTGTAAGGTGGATATCTTGGCAGATACAAATTGTGAGAAGTGTTCACTCCTCCTAAATGCTGTTGAAAATGAAAATTCAACCTATAAGAGAGCGTCCTAGAAGAACAACATTATACATGAACTCATATTCAGAAACATAAATATTTTTGCATCTGTGGATGATATATATTTACTGATGAATTTCGATTGGCATTTATATTGGTACTTTTTAATGTCTGTGAGTGTTGTGTGTGTGTGTGTGTGTGTGTATAGATATAGATATAGATATACTCTCCAAAGTTTTCCAAATATGAAATATATGTGTCTAGTATACACTCTCTAAATTCATTCATGTTCATGTATGTTGACTTATAATCAACTTTTCACAAGATGATAATCAGAAATATTCATCCACCTGAAATACATATTTGTTTCCTAGTACTGACTACTAACTTCAGTGAAGGGTGCATACAAATCCTAATTATTCTACAGTATCTGACCCAGTCTAACATCAATGCAAGTAGACTCCTATGGGACATGATATGTAATTTGTCATTCATTTGTATTCGACACTGGTACATTATTGTTTCTTCAGTTTTTGCACATCATAGGATATACATTTCATCCACAAGTTCACAAATTAATAGGCATTTGTTTCAACATTAATCACTTCTTGCTTCAGAACACATGTATTGTCAGGGTTTCTTGACTGGTCTTTTCATGAGACTTCTTTCCAAACACATTATTTTGAATTTCCATAATCATTTTGAAGCAAAACTCACACATTCTTCATGATAAACCAAAACACCAATATTTCCATTAGATATATAACTGGTTGGAATGAATGATTGTATATCAATATACAATTTCCTTTTATTTTTCAGATATCAGTTCAATTCATTATTTAAAGTTCAAAAAAGTTATATTATTTATTCACAGTATGGTCTATTCGTGGTTTTTCTCTATGTTCATAGAAACAGGGTACACCTATTTGTACCCCCGATTCTAATTTTACATCTTTAATATATTGCTCCCAGAAATGGTGAAAGAAATACTCATGTCACCTCGTTATCACAGTAATATTCTGGACAAAAAATGGAAAGGTCACACTTATGATTGTACCAAAGCCTAAATGGAAAGTGAACATGGATTTCCAAAAGCATCCATGTCCAGGTTGCCTAATGCTGTCAATTGTCAATCCTATTGGTGACTACATATTTGTTTTTTCCTAATTTATATATTGAAACTCAACCCTGTTGAAAATGTCTAGTTCTATCCCTCACTTTATACTTTGCCTGATTTCGTAATGTTTCCATTGATATCTGCTTTTCTACATATTTTCCCCAGTTCAACATAGTGTCTGACTCTTCATATGTGCTGACATTTACATTCACTCTATAACCAAAAGTCTATTGCTAAAGAACTTTTGGTCCAAATCCTATACTCACTCGTCTTCCTAAACCTACCGACTATCTTCCTAATCCTACTGAATATCCCTTTTTGACTGAATGTTCTCTTCTAAATTCAATCATCCAATGTACAAGGTCCTATGCCATTGTATATCAAATTATCTGAGACATCTTTGCAGAACATAATTCAAAGCTAAGTATCCCAATCAAGGGCAAAACCCTCTGGGCTTCAAAGCATACCTAGATTTCTTTTTTCAAACTTATATTTCACCTCTATATTCTTGTAAATATTGCAGGTTCCCAATCCCATTATTCATCGCACAGAATCATTCATCACCAAATCAAACCTGTTTTTAACCCCAGGTATACACTGTTCCCTCAAACATTTTACAGAAGAGCAGAAACAGAGGGGTTCTTACAATACAGGAAAGTTGGGGATCTTCCACCAGATGAGAACCTCAAATGTCCATGCACAAATGATACATGGAGAAGTTGTAGGCAGGTATGAAGCTCCTGAGAGAGCAAAAGTCATCTTCCATGGCAAACAACCTGGTCAGGATGAAGGGATGTGTCTGAATCTGCCTCTCTCTTCTTATTGTAGACAAGCTGGAACAATCCAGGCCTGAGTGGAGAGCTGTTCCCGGGTGCCAATGGTTGATATACATTCTACCTTATGAAAGTGTCACAGGAAGTAGGGGAAACCTCCATCTTATGTTACCCTTGGAAGCAACTGTTAGGACAAAGTGGTTGCCAAGGCAGTGACCTCATTCAGTTCCAAAGAATGTGACATACCTCATTTCCTTGCTGATGGAACTCTCTGAACTTGGTATCCAAGAAGCCAGGCACCCAGAGGCAGTCCCAGTCCCAGGCCCAGTGGGCTCACTTGTTTGGATTTACCAAGGACAGAGTCAGTTTTCTTGGTACCTAATGATGTGAGGATGGCCAAATGCCAGGAGAGCTCTGAAGATGGACCTTTCCTGAGAAAACAGGTAGTGGCTAACCACTTTTTCCTGACATCTTCACAGAGTTGGTCAAGGAAACAAGATCTGAGAGAAGACAGGCCATTTCGGGGGAACATAGTATGGCCCACCAGTCAGAGGACACTCCGGATAGTCACAGACCTACTTGGGGGAAGGAGGTGCCTTTGTGGGAGTGGGTGTGTGTTTGTTGTTTTGTCTCATGTTCTGAGAATAGATCGAAAAGGCGGTTTGTTTGGTTTGGAGCAGAGAGTTTCTAGTAAGTCATTTGACAAGGCGAGTGTTTCTGTTTATGAGTATCCCACTGTGTCCGTTGTTGTAGACATTAGAAAAGAGAATGCATTAATGGATGTGTCCTGTCTAGTATAAATCTTCCCATAATTCATCCTGCCCAACATATGAATGGACTGCAGCTTGTCTTATCGATGTGCAACACCTGCTATCTTTCTAAGTTGTTGTTTTCTTCCTGAATTCTGGCCACTCTCCAGAATAGGCTCAGGGATTTGTGTCCAAAATATGTACCACCTCCAAGCTCTGTGACATGGCTATGTACTGGATAGCTGAAGAGAATGGCGAGCATCTCAGAAAACTCAGATTTCTGTGTGACCAGGAAAGTCTCAGTGCAGAAACACTGCTTTGGGCCTTTTGCTTACTTATTGTTGTGTTGCACTGAATGTCAGGAAGGTCTTTGCCTCAGGCCACCCCTTTGTGAAGCTTGAAGAAAACAGTTTTCAAATGGAAATGAATGGGCCTCACCTGTGGCTCTTTGTTTAATTGCTTTGGAAAGGGATGTGTCTTTATCAGCCTCTTGGACCTGTGTGTGGCTGTGACTTAGATTCTCAGCACCTGATGGATCTTAAGAATGATCCCATGTTAGCTTCCAAAACCAAAATGGCAAAAAAATATCATTCATTGTGGATGAAGTCTCTTGCCTTCCTCTGTTAGGTTCCTGCACACCAACAAATGAGAATAGGGATTCTTTGGATCAAATGAGTTCTTAAAGCCCTGCAGAGGTGCTTGTGTTTTCGCATGACTCTAAATCACCTAAAGAATCCATACCTAAAATCAGTAGGCCTCAAATTGGAGAAACACAGAAGTATTAACGGCAGGCTTATTTGTTCACTCCTGGTTCACAGCAACGGAGTCCAGGCTACCCTGACTTTAGGCAAATGAGGGGCAAACGAGCTGATTTTGGACACTGTCTTGGGCTGCGTCCCTCATGGAAACTTCCAGCCAGAGGTTAAGATGATTGACTATATGGAATAAGGTGAGGGCCATTTGGGAGTGTTTTGGTTTTAATGTTGGTCATTTGTGTGGCATTGGAAAAAATGACTGGGTCCACGTTGGCTTGAACTCTGGTGTGATTCCCCTTAGACACTGGGTTTTGGAACTGAACTCAGAGAAGCATTGCCATGAATTTTGTTGGGATTTTAAGAGGCCACGCATGAAAGTCGCTCTTGGAAACTGAGACCTAGGCCCCGGGTAGATTTCCACTGAGGCCTGGGAATCTCAGCAAGGATATCACATGATTTTATTCTTAAAGAAATGGCAGCCATAATTGAGAGTCAAAACACACAAGGACCTCACATTGTTGACCTCAATGGGCCTGGCCTAATGTGACGTTTTGTCCATTCTTTGGGAAGCCTTGCCTGTGACAGTTCTCCAGAGATTTCATTGAAATGAGCTTCCTAACCATTTAATGTTTGCCTAATGAATTGAAACACACAGTGCCTCCAAATTCATGCTTGAAAAATGGCTAGATAAATACCATGAAATTTTTGAAATTCCTATGACCACGTGGCTCTGGAAACACAATGGATGTCCTGTTGCTGATCATAAGTATACCAGACAGTGCCTTGATTTACTGAGTTTCATGAAAATGGTGTAGAACAGAGATGCCAGTAATTTGGAGCCTGCTGAGTAGTGGGTCTAGAGCAGTGGTGGGGAGGCGTTTGATAAAACATCCGTGGTAGGACCATGTGCATCTACCATTGGATTCCAAATGGCTTGTAACTGACATGGTGCTGCCAGCAGACCCTTATATGTAAAGGCATCTTGTTATATGGAGAGTTTTAAGAGAAAAATTAAGAATCAGGTTGATATGGACAAGGGGGCAATGGGGCAAGCTGTGAGAGATAGAAGCCTAGTTGGTGCATTCTATTGCAGACCCTGACCCACCACACGTGACAGAACTCCCTCCAGCACTGTGTCCCAGTTTAGCTGCTAGTATTTCGTGAAACAAATACCAAACTCACAGTGCAGCAGCCTAAACACCACAAAAAGTGGAGGAGGACCAAATGGCTTCACAGTCCACACGGGGAGACGGGGAGACACTTAGTCCCCAGTGGCCTCAGTTTACCTATAAAGAGAGGATTCAGCACTGCTTCATCTTGTTCATTGGAAAATAAGAAACCATGTCCTCCAGGTCACATAGATGCAGACCCAGCTTTGATGGTCTCACTACAAAGGAAGCCAAATCTCATGAAAACAACATATATTTCAAGTGCGGAAGCTCAGAGGCAGTTTCTCAAAAAGTTTTTAGGCCAGCAGAGTTACATGTTTGTGGAGTGTTTACCATGTCCCTTACTTTTGGAAACTCCTAAACCACCTCCAAGGCTGTGAACTCCTGAGCATTTTCTATGCCATATATGTATTCACTGATTGTGTAACTCTTCTCCTCTAATTGTGTCTTACTTGGGATGAAGGTAATGTCAAGGCATTGTTTTGGATGAGAGCGGGAGGATATTTTTGCAGCATATATTTACATACACATTGGATTCATTTTCCAATTTTTCATTCGAAGTACTGAATCCCTGACACTAACCCATACCTAGTAGACTCAGACTATTCATCCTAATATAATGGGGAAAATTAACCCAACACAATAGAAATACAAGCACTTCAGAGGTGACATGTTCTATAGTTGGACTTGACATTTGCATTATATAAGGTAGGAGTTATACATGTAGTCAAATTTTAATTGAAATATTCTCCATGTGTTTTTAAACTTAACAAATATGTGAATACTTGTTTCCAATTTCTGTAGCCTATTCACACATGTATATTTATATGCATATATAGAATCCTACCAGGTATCACACGTATATTTTTGTAAGGTGGATATCTTGGCAGATACAAATTGTGAGAAGTGTTCACTCCTCCTAAATGCTGTTGCAAATGAAAATTCAACCTATAAGAGAGCGTCCTAGAAGAACAACATTATACATGAACTCATATTCAGAAACATAAATATTTTTGCATCTGTGGATGATATATATTTACTGATGAATTTCGATTGGCATTTATATTGGTACTTTTTAATGTCTGTGAGTGTTGTGTGTGTGTGTGTGTGTGTGTGTGTATAGATATAGATATAGATATACTCTCCAAAGTTTTCCAAATATGAAATATATGTGTCTAGTATACACTCTCTAAATTCATTCATGTTCATGTATGTTGACTTATAATCAACTTTTCACAAGATGATAATTAGAAATATTCATCCACCTGAAATACATATTTGTTTCCTAGTACTGACTACTAACTTCAGTGAAGGGTGCATACAAATCCTAATTATTCTACAGTATCTGACCCAGTCTAACATCAATGCAAGTAGACTCCTATGGGACATGATATGTAATTTGTCATTCATTTGTATTCGACACTGGTACATTATTGTTTCTTCAGTTTTTGCACATCATAGGATATACATTTCATCCACAAGTTCACAAATTAATAGGCATTTGTTTCAACATTAATCACTTCTTGCTTCAGAACACATGTATTGTCAGGGTTTCTTGACTGGTCTTTTCATGAGACTTCTTTCCAAACACATTATTTTGAATTTCCATAATCATTTTGAAGCAAAACTCACACACTCTTCATGATAAACCAAAACACTAATATTTCCATTAGATATATAACTGGTTGGAATGAATGATTGTATATCAATATACAATTTCCTTTTATTTTTCAGATATCAGTTGAATTCACTATTTAAAGTTCAAAAAAGTTATATTATTCATTCACAGTATGGTCTATTCGTGGTTTTTCTCTATGTTCATAGAAACAGGGTACACCTATTTGTACCCCCGATTCTAATTTTACATCTTCAATGTATTGCTCCCAGAAATGGTGAAAGAAATACTCATGTCACCTCATTATCACAGTAATATTCTGGACAAAAAATGGAAAGGTCACACTTATGATTGTACCAAAGCCTAAATGGAAAGTGAACATGGATTTCTAAAAACATCCATGTCCAGGTTGCCTAATGCTGTCAATTGTCAATCCTATTGGTGACTACATATTTGTTTTTTCCTAATTTATATATTGAAACTCAACCCTGTTGAAAATGTCTAGTTCTATCCCTCACTTTATACTTTGCCTGATTTCGTAATGTTTCCATTGATATCTGCTTTTCCACATATTTTCCCCAGTTCAACATAGTGTCTGACTCTTCATATGTGCTGACATTTACATTCACTCTATAACCAAAAGTCTATTGCTAAAGAACTTTTGGTCCAAATCCTATACTCACTCGTCTTCCTAAACCTACCGACTATCTTCCTAATCCTACTGAATATCCCTTTTTGACTGAATGTTCTCTTCTAAATTCAATCATCCAATGTACAAGGTCCTATGCCATTGTATATCAAATTATCTGAGACATCTTTGCAGAACATAATTCAAAGCTAAGTATCCCAATCAAGGGCAAAACCCTCTGGGCTTCAAAGCATACCTAGATTTCTTTTTTCAAACTTATATTTCACCTCTATATTCTTGTAAATATTGCAGGTTCCCAATCCCATTATTCATCGCACAGAATCATTCATCACCAAATCAAACCTGTTTTTAAACCCAGGTATACACTGTTCCCTCAAACATTTTACAGAAGAGCAGAGACAGAGGGGTTCTTACAATACAGGAAAGTTGGGGATCTTCCACCAGATGAGAACCTCAAATGTCCATGCACAAATGATACATGGAGAAGTTGTAGGCAGGTATGAAGCTACTGAGAGAGCAAAAGTCATCTTCCATGGCAAACAACCTGGTCAGGATGAAGGGATGTGTCTGAATCTGCCTCTCCCTTCTTATTGTAGACAAGGTGGAACAATCCAGGCCTGAGTGGAGAGCTGTTCCCGGGTGCCAATGGTTGATATACATTCTACCTTATGAAAGTGTCACAGGAAGTAGGGGAAACCTCCATCTTATGTTACCCTTGGAAGCAACTGTTAGGACAAAGTGGTTGCCAAGGCAGTGACCTCATTCAGTTCCAAAGAATGTGACATACCTCATTTCCTTGCTGATGGAACTCTCTGAACTTGGTATCCAAGAAGCCAGGCACCCAGAGGCAGTCCCAGTCCCAGGCCCAGTGGGCTCACTTGTTTGGATTTACCAAGGACAGAGTCAGTTTTCTTGGTACCTAATGATGTGAGGATGGCCAAATGCCAGGAGAGCTCTGAAGATGGACCTTTCCTGAGAAAACAGGTAGTGGCTAACCACTTTTTCCTGACATCTTCACAGAGTTGGTCAAGGAAACAAGATCTGAGAGAAGACAGGCCATTTCGGGGGAACATAGTATGGCCCACCAGTCAGAGGACACTCCGGATAGTCACAGACCTACTTGGGGGAAGGAGGTGCCTTTGTGGGAGTGGGTGTGTGTTTGTTGTTTTGTCTCATGTTCTGAGAATAGATCGAAAAGGCGGTTTGTTTGGTTTGGAGCAGAGAGTTTCTAGTAAGTCATTTGACAAGGCGAGTGTTTCTGTTTATGAGTATCCCACTGTGTCCGTTGTTGTAGACATTAGAAAAGAGAATGCATTAATGGATGTGTCCTGTCTAGTATAAATCTTCCCATAATTCATCCTGCCCAACATATGAATGGACTGCAGCTTGTCTTATCGATGTGCAACACCTGCTATCTTTCTAAGTTGTTGTTTTCTTCCTGAATTCTGGCCACTCTCCAGAATAGGCTCAGGGATTTGTGTCCAAAATATGTACCACCTCCAAGCTCTGTGACATGGCTATGTACTGGATAGCTGAAGAGAATGGCGAGCATCTCAGAAAACTCAGATTTCTGTGTGACCAGGAAAGTCTCAGTGCAGAAACACTGCTTTGGGCCTTTTGCTTACTTATTGTTGTGTTGCACTGAATGTCAGGAAGGTCTTTGCCTCAGGCCACCCCTTTGTGAAGCTTGAAGAAAACAGTTTTCAAATGGAAATGAATGGGCCTCACCTGTGGCTCTTTGTTTAATTGCTTTGGAAAGGGATGTGTCTTTATCAGCCTCTTGGACCTGTGTGTGGCTGTGACTTAGATTCTCAGCACCTGATGGATCTTAAGAATGATCCCATGTTAGCTTCCAAAACCAAAATGGCAAAAAAATATCATTCATTGTGGATGAAGTCTCTTGCCTTCCTCTGTTAGGTTCCTGCACACCAACAAATGAGAATAGGGATTCTTTGGATCAAATGAGTTCTTAAAGCCCTGCAGAGGTGCTTGTGTTTTTGCATGACTCTAAATCACCTAAAGAATCCATACCTAAAATCAGTAGGCCTCAAATTGGAGAAACACAGAAGTATTAACGGCAGGCTTATTTGTTCACTCCTGGTTCACAGCAACGGAGTCCAGGCTACCCTGACTTTAGGCAAATGAGGGGCAAACGAGCTGATTTTGGACACTGTCTTGGGCTGCGTCCCTCATGGAAACTTCCAGCCAGAGGTTAAGATGATTGACTATATGGAATAAGGTGAGGGCCATTTGGGAGTGTTTTGGTTTTAATGTTGGTCATTTGTGTGGCATTGGAAAAAATGACTGGGTCCACGTTGGCTTGAACTCTGGTGTGATTCCCCTTAGACACTGGGTTTTGGAACTGAACTCAGAGAAGCATTGCCATGAATTTTGTTGGGATTTTAAGAGGCCACGCATGAAAGTCGCTCTTGGAAACTGAGACCTAGGCCCCGGGTAGATTTCCACTGAGGCCTGGGAATCTCAGCAAGGATATCACATGATTTTATTCTTAAAGAAATGGCAGCCATAATTGAGAGTCAAAACACACAAGGACCTCACATTGTTGACCTCAATGGGCCTGGCCTAATGTGACGTTTTGTCCATATTTTGGGAAGCCTTGCCTGTGACAGTTCTCCAGAGATTTCATTGAAATGAGCTTCCTAACCATTTAATGTTTGCCTAATGAATTGAAACACACAGTGCCTCCAAATTCATGCTTGAAAAATGGCTAGATAAATACCATGAAATTTTTGAAATTCCTATGACCACGTGGCTCTGGAAACACAATGGATGTCCTGTTGCTGATCATAAGTATACCAGACAGTGCCTTGATTTACTGAGTTTCATGAAAATGGTGTAGAACAGAGATGCCAGTAATTTGGAGCCTGCTGAGTAGTGGGTCTAGAGCAGTGGTGGGGAGGCGTTTGATAAAACATCCGTGGTAGGACCATGTGCATCTACCATTGGATTCCAAATGGCTTGTAACTGACATGGTGCTGCCAGCAGACCCTTATATGTAAAGGCATCTTGTTATATGGAGAGTTTTAAGAGAAAAATTAAGAATCAGGTTGATATGGACAAGGGGGCAATGGGGCAAGCTGTGAGAGATAGAAGCCTAGTTGGTGCATTCTATTGCAGACCCTGACCCACCACACGTGACAGAACTCCCTCCAGCACTGTGTCCCAGTTTAGCTGCTAGTATTTCGTGAAACAAATACCAAACTCACAGTGCAGCAGCCTAAACACCACAAAAAGTGGAGGAGGACCAAATGGCTTCACAGTCCACACGGGGAGACGGGGAGACACTTAGTCCCCAGTGGCCTCAGTTTACCTATAAAGAGAGGATTCAGCACTGCTTCATCTTGTTCATTGGAAAATAAGAAACCATGTCCTCCAGGTCACATAGATGCAGACCCAGCTTTGATGGTCTCACTACAAAGGAAGCCAAATCTCATGAAAACAACATATATTTCAAGTGCGGAAGCTCAGAGGCAGTTTCTCAAAAAGTTTTTAGGCCAGCAGAGTTACATGTTTGTGGAGTGTTTACCATGTCCCTTACTTTTGGAAACTCCTAAACCACCTCCAAGGCTGTGAACTCCTGAGCATTTTCTATGCCATATATGTATTCACTGATTGTGTAACTCTTCTCCTCTAATTGTGTCTTACTTGGGATGAAGGTAATGTCAAGGCATTGTTTTGGATGAGAGCGGGAGGATATTTTTGCAGCATATATTTACATACACATTGGATTCATTTTCCAATTTTTCATTCGAAGTACTGAATCCCTGACACTAACCCATACCTAGTAGACTCAGACTATTCATCCTAATATAATGGGGAAAATTAACCCAACACAATAGAAATACAAGCACTTCAGAGGTGACATGTTCTATAGTTGGACTTGACATTTGCATTATATAAGGTAGGAGTTATACATGTAGTCAAATTTTAATTGAAATATTCTCCATGTGTTTTTAAACTTAACAAATATGTGAATACTTGTTTCCAATTTCTGTAGCCTATTCACACATGTATATTTATATGCATATATAGAATCCTACCAGGTATCACACGTATATTTTTGTAAGGTGGATATCTTGGCAGATACAAATTGTGAGAAGTGTTCACTCCTCCTAAATGCTGTTGAAAATGAAAATTCAACCTATAAGAGAGCGTCCTAGAAGAACAACATTATACATGAACTCATATTCAGAAACATAAATATTTTTGCATCTGTGGATGATATATATTTACTGATGAATTTCGATTGGCATTTATATTGGTACTTTTTAATGTCTGTGAGTGTTGTGTGTGTGTGTGTGTGTGTGTATAGATATAGATATAGATATACTCTCCAAAGTTTTCCAAATATGAAATATATGTGTCTAGTATACACTCTCTAAATTCATTCATGTTCATGTATGTTGACTTATAATCAACTTTTCACAAGATGATAATCAGAAATATTCATCCACCTGAAATACATATTTGTTTCCTAGTACTGACTACTAACTTCAGTGAAGGGTGCATACAAATCCTAATTATTCTACAGTATCTGACCCAGTCTAACATCAATGCAAGTAGACTCCTATGGGACATGATATGTAATTTGTCATTCATTTGTATTCGACACTGGTACATTATTGTTTCTTCAGTTTTTGCACATCATAGGATATACATTTCATCCACAAGTTCACAAATTAATAGGCATTTGTTTCAACATTAATCACTTCTTGCTTCAGAACACATGTATTGTCAGGGTTTCTTGACTGGTCTTTTCATGAGACTTCTTTCCAAACACATTATTTTGAATTTCCATAATCATTTTGAAGCAAAACTCACACATTCTTCATGATAAACCAAAACACCAATATTTCCATTAGATATATAACTGGTTGGAATGAATGATTGTATATCAATATACAATTTCCTTTTATTTTTCAGATATCAGTTCAATTCATTATTTAAAGTTCAAAAAAGTTATATTATTTATTCACAGTATGGTCTATTCGTGGTTTTTCTCTATGTTCATAGAAACAGGGTACACCTATTTGTACCCCCGATTCTAATTTTACATCTTTAATATATTGCTCCCAGAAATGGTGAAAGAAATACTCATGTCACCTCGTTATCACAGTAATATTCTGGACAAAAAATGGAAAGGTCACACTTATGATTGTACCAAAGCCTAAATGGAAAGTGAACATGGATTTCCAAAAGCATCCATGTCCAGGTTGCCTAATGCTGTCAATTGTCAATCCTATTGGTGACTACATATTTGTTTTTTCCTAATTTATATATTGAAACTCAACCCTGTTGAAAATGTCTAGTTCTATCCCTCACTTTATACTTTGCCTGATTTCGTAATGTTTCCATTGATATCTGCTTTTCTACATATTTTCCCCAGTTCAACATAGTGTCTGACTCTTCATATGTGCTGACATTTACATTCACTCTATAACCAAAAGTCTATTGCTAAAGAACTTTTGGTCCAAATCCTATACTCACTCGTCTTCCTAAACCTACCGACTATCTTCCTAATCCTACTGAATATCCCTTTTTGACTGAATGTTCTCTTCTAAATTCAATCATCCAATGTACAAGGTCCTATGCCATTGTATATCAAATTATCTGAGACATCTTTGCAGAACATAATTCAAAGCTAAGTATCCCAATCAAGGGCAAAACCCTCTGGGCTTCAAAGCATACCTAGATTTCTTTTTTCAAACTTATATTTCACCTCTATATTCTTGTAAATATTGCAGGTTCCCAATCCCATTATTCATCGCACAGAATCATTCATCACCAAATCAAACCTGTTTTTAACCCCAGGTATACACTGTTCCCTCAAACATTTTACAGAAGAGCAGAAACAGAGGGGTTCTTACAATACAGGAAAGTTGGGGATCTTCCACCAGATGAGAACCTCAAATGTCCATGCACAAATGATACATGGAGAAGTTGTAGGCAGGTATGAAGCTCCTGAGAGAGCAAAAGTCATCTTCCATGGCAAACAACCTGGTCAGGATGAAGGGATGTGTCTGAATCTGCCTCTCTCTTCTTATTGTAGACAAGCTGGAACAATCCAGGCCTGAGTGGAGAGCTGTTCCCGGGTGCCAATGGTTGATATACATTCTACCTTATGAAAGTGTCACAGGAAGTAGGGGAAACCTCCATCTTATGTTACCCTTGGAAGCAACTGTTAGGACAAAGTGGTTGCCAAGGCAGTGACCTCATTCAGTTCCAAAGAATGTGACATACCTCATTTCCTTGCTGATGGAACTCTCTGAACTTGGTATCCAAGAAGCCAGGCACCCAGAGGCAGTCCCAGTCCCAGGCCCAGTGGGCTCACTTGTTTGGATTTACCAAGGACAGAGTCAGTTTTCTTGGTACCTAATGATGTGAGGATGGCCAAATGCCAGGAGAGCTCTGAAGATGGACCTTTCCTGAGAAAACAGGTAGTGGCTAACCACTTTTTCCTGACATCTTCACAGAGTTGGTCAAGGAAACAAGATCTGAGAGAAGACAGGCCATTTCGGGGGAACATAGTATGGCCCACCAGTCAGAGGACACTCCGGATAGTCACAGACCTACTTGGGGGAAGGAGGTGCCTTTGTGGGAGTGGGTGTGTGTTTGTTGTTTTGTCTCATGTTCTGAGAATAGATCGAAAAGGCGGTTTGTTTGGTTTGGAGCAGAGAGTTTCTAGTAAGTCATTTGACAAGGCGAGTGTTTCTGTTTATGAGTATCCCACTGTGTCCGTTGTTGTAGACATTAGAAAAGAGAATGCATTAATGGATGTGTCCTGTCTAGTATAAATCTTCCCATAATTCATCCTGCCCAACATATGAATGGACTGCAGCTTGTCTTATCGATGTGCAACACCTGCTATCTTTCTAAGTTGTTGTTTTCTTCCTGAATTCTGGCCACTCTCCAGAATAGGCTCAGGGATTTGTGTCCAAAATATGTACCACCTCCAAGCTCTGTGACATGGCTATGTACTGGATAGCTGAAGAGAATGGCGAGCATCTCAGAAAACTCAGATTTCTGTGTGACCAGGAAAGTCTCAGTGCAGAAACACTGCTTTGGGCCTTTTGCTTACTTATTGTTGTGTTGCACTGAATGTCAGGAAGGTCTTTGCCTCAGGCCACCCCTTTGTGAAGCTTGAAGAAAACAGTTTTCAAATGGAAATGAATGGGCCTCACCTGTGGCTCTTTGTTTAATTGCTTTGGAAAGGGATGTGTCTTTATCAGCCTCTTGGACCTGTGTGTGGCTGTGACTTAGATTCTCAGCACCTGATGGATCTTAAGAATGATCCCATGTTAGCTTCCAAAACCAAAATGGCAAAAAAATATCATTCATTGTGGATGAAGTCTCTTGCCTTCCTCTGTTAGGTTCCTGCACACCAACAAATGAGAATAGGGATTCTTTGGATCAAATGAGTTCTTAAAGCCCTGCAGAGGTGCTTGTGTTTTCGCATGACTCTAAATCACCTAAAGAATCCATACCTAAAATCAGTAGGCCTCAAATTGGAGAAACACAGAAGTATTAACGGCAGGCTTATTTGTTCACTCCTGGTTCACAGCAACGGAGTCCAGGCTACCCTGACTTTAGGCAAATGAGGGGCAAACGAGCTGATTTTGGACACTGTCTTGGGCTGCGTCCCTCATGGAAACTTCCAGCCAGAGGTTAAGATGATTGACTATATGGAATAAGGTGAGGGCCATTTGGGAGTGTTTTGGTTTTAATGTTGGTCATTTGTGTGGCATTGGAAAAAATGACTGGGTCCACGTTGGCTTGAACTCTGGTGTGATTCCCCTTAGACACTGGGTTTTGGAACTGAACTCAGAGAAGCATTGCCATGAATTTTGCTGGGATTTTAAGAGGCCACGCATGAAAGTCGCTCTTGGAAACTGAGACCTAGGCCCCGGGTAGATTTCCACTGAGGCCTGGGAATCTCAGCAAGGATATCACATGATTTTATTCTTAAAGAAATGGCAGCCATAATTGAGAGTCAAAACACACAAGGACCTCACATTGTTGACCTCAATGGGCCTGGCCTAATGTGACGTTTTGTCCATTCTTTGGGAAGCCTTGCCTGTGACAGTTCTCCAGAGATTTCATTGAAATGAGCTTCCTAACCATTTAATGTTTGCCTAATGAATTGAAACACACAGTGCCTCCAAATTCATGCTTGAAAAATGGCTAGATAAATACCATGAAATTTTTGAAATTCCTATGACCACGTGGCTCTGGAAACACAATGGATGTCCTGTTGCTGATCATAAGTATACCAGACAGTGCCTTGATTTACTGAGTTTCATGAAAATGGTGTAGAACAGAGATGCCAGTAATTTGGAGCCTGCTGAGTAGTGGGTCTAGAGCAGTGGTGGGGAGGCGTTTGATAAAACATCCGTGGTAGGACCATGTGCATCTACCATTGGATTCCAAATGGCTTGTAACTGACATGGTGCTGCCAGCAGACCCTTATATGTAAAGGCATCTTGTTATATGGAGAGTTTTAAGAGAAAAATTAAGAATCAGGTTGATATGGACAAGGGGGCAATGGGGCAAGCTGTGAGAGATAGAAGCCTAGTTGGTGCATTCTATTGCAGACCCTGACCCACCACACGTGACAGAACTCCCTCCAGCACTGTGTCCCAGTTTAGCTGCTAGTATTTCGTGAAACAAATACCAAACTCACAGTGCAGCAGCCTAAACACCACAAAAAGTGGAGGAGGACCAAATGGCTTCACAGTCCACACGGGGAGACGGGGAGACACTTAGTCCCCAGTGGCCTCAGTTTACCTATAAAGAGAGGATTCAGCACTGCTTCATCTTGTTCATTGGAAAATAAGAAACCATGTCCTCCAGGTCACATAGATGCAGACCCAGCTTTGATGGTCTCACTACAAAGGAAGCCAAATCTCATGAAAACAACATATATTTCAAGTGCGGAAGCTCAGAGGCAGTTTCTCAAAAAGTTTTTAGGCCAGCAGAGTTACATGTTTGTGGAGTGTTTACCATGTCCCTTACTTTTGGAAACTCCTAAACCACCTCCAAGGCTGTGAACTCCTGAGCATTTTCTATGCCATATATGTATTCACTGATTGTGTAACTCTTCTCCTCTAATTGTGTCTTACTTGGGATGAAGGTAATGTCAAGGCATTGTTTTGGATGAGAGCGGGAGGATATTTTTGCAGCATATATTTACATACACATTGGATTCATTTTCCAATTTTTCATTCGAAGTACTGAATCCCTGACACTAACCCATAACTAGTAGACTCAGACTATTCATCCTAATATAATGGGGAAAATTAACCCAACACAATAGAAATACAAGCACTTCAGAGGTGACATGTTCTATAGTTGGACTTGACATTTGCATTATATAAGGTAGGAGTTATACATGTAGTCAAATTTTAATTGAAATATTCTCCATGTGTTTTTAAACTTAACAAATATGTGAATACTTGTTTCCAATTTCTGTAGCCTATTCACACATGTATATTTATATGCATATATAGAATCCTACCAGGTATCACACGTATATTTTTGTAAGGTGGATATCTTGGCAGATACAAATTGTGAGAAGTGTTCACTCCTCCTAAATGCTGTTGGAAATGAAAATTCAACCTATAAGAGAGCGTCCTAGAAGAACAACATTATACATGAACTCATATTCAGAAACATAAATATTTTTGCATCTGTGGATGATATATATTTACTGATGAATTTCGATTGGCATTTATATTGGTACTTTTTAATGTCTGTGAGTGTTGTGTGTGTGTGTGTGTGTGTGTATAGATATAGATATAGATATACTCTCCAAAGTTTTCCAAATATGAAATATATGTGTCTAGTATACACTCTCTAAATTCATTCATGTTCATGTATGTTGACTTATAATCAACTTTTCACAAGATGATAATCAGAAATATTCATCCACCTGAAATACATATTTGTTTCCTAGTACTGACTACTAACTTCAGTGAAGGGTGCATACAAATCCTAATTATTCTACAGTATCTGACCCAGTCTAACATCAATGCAAGTAGACTCCTATGGGACATGATATGTAATTTGTCATTCATTTGTATTCGACACTGGTACATTATTGTTTCTTCAGTTTTTGCACATCATAGGATATACATTTCATCCACAAGTTCACAAATTAATAGGCATTTGTTTCAACATTAATCACTTCTTGCTTCAGAACACATGTATTGTCAGGGTTTCTTGACTGGTCTTTTCATGAGACTTCTTTCCAAACACATTATTTTGAATTTCCATAATCATTTTGAAGCAAAACTCACACACTCTTCATGATAAACCAAAACACTAATATTTCCATTAGATATATAACTGGTTGGAATGAATGATTGTATATCAATATACAATTTCCTTTTATTTTTCAGATATCATTTGAATTCACTATTTAAAGTTCAAAAAAGTTATATTATTCATTCACAGTATGGTCTATTCGTGGTTTTTCTCTATGTTCATAGAAACAGGGTACACCTATTTGTACCCCCGATTCTAATTTTACATCTTCAATGTATTGCTCCCAGAAATGGTGAAAGAAATACTCATGTCACCTCATTATCACAGTAATATTCTGGACAAAAAATGGAAAGGTCACACTTATGATTGTACCAAAGCCTAAATGGAAAGTGAACATGGATTTCTAAAAACATCCATGTCCAGGTTGCCTAATGCTGTCAATTGTCAATCCTATTGGTGACTACATATTTGTTTTTTCCTAATTTATATATTGAAACTCAACCCTGTTGAAAATGTCTAATTCTATCCCTTACTTTATACTTTGCCTGATTTCGTAATGTTTCCATTGATATCTGCTTTTCCACATATTTTCCCCAGTTCAACATAGTGTCTGACTCTTCATATGTGCTGACATTTACATTCACTCTATAACCAAAAGTCTAGTGCTAAAGAACATTTGGTCCAAATCCTATACTAACTCGTCTTCCTAAACCTACCGACTATCTTCCTAATCCTACTGAATATCCCTTTTTGACTGGATGTTCTCTTCTAAATTCAATCATCCAATGTACAAGGTCCTATGCCATTGTATATCAAATTATCTGAGACATCTTTGCAGAACATAATTCAAAGCTAAGTATCCCAATCAAGGGCAAAACCCTTCTGGGCTTCAAAGCATACCTAGATTTCTTTTTTCATACATATATTTCACCTCTATATTCTTGTAAATATTGCAGGTTCCCAATCCCATTATTCATCGCACAGAATCATTCGTCACCAAATCAAACCTGTTTTTAAACCCAAGTATACACTGTTCCCTCAATCATTTTACAGAAGAGCAGGGACAGACGGGTTCTTACAATACAGGAAAGTTGGGGATCTTCCACCAGATGAGAACCTCAAATGTCCATGCACAAATGATACCTGGAGAAGTTGTAGGCAGGTATGAAGCACCTGAGAGAGCAAAAGTCATCATCCATGGCAAACAACCTTGTCAGGATGAAGGGATGTGTCTGAATCTGCCTCTCTCTTCTTATTGTAGACAAGGTGGAACAATCCAGGCCTGAGTGGAGAGCTGTTCCCGGGTGCCAATGGTTGATATACATTCTACCTTATGAAAGTGTCACAGGAAGTAGGGGAAACCTCCATCTTATGTAACCCTTGGAAGCAACTGTTAGGACAAAGTGGTTGCCAAGGCAGTGACCTCATTCAGTTCCAAAGAATGTGACATACCTCATTTCCTTGCTGATGGAACTCTCTGAACTTGGTATCCAAGAAGCCAGGCACCCAGAGGCAGTCCCAGTCCCAGGCCCAGTGGGCTCACTTGTTTGGATTTACCAAGGACAGAGTCAGTTTTCTTGGTACCTAATGATGTGAGGATGGCCAAATGCCAGGAGAGCTCTGAAGATGGACCTTTCCTGAGAAAACAGGTAGTGGCTAACCACTTTTTCCTGACTTCTTCACAGAGTTGGTCAAGGAAACAAGATCTGAGAGAAGACAGGCCATTTCGGGGGAACATAGTATGGCCCACCAGTCAGAGGACACTCCGGATAGTCACAGACCTACTTGGGGGAAGGAGGTTCCTTTGTGGGAGTGGGTGTGGGTTTGTTGTTTTGTCTCATGTTCTGAGAATAGATCGAAAAGGCGGTTTGTTTGGTTTGGAGCAGACAGTTTCTAGTAAGTCATTTGACAAGGCGAGTGTTTCTGTTTATGTGTATCCCACTGTGTCCGTTGTTGTAGACATTAGAAAAGAGAATGCATTAATGGATGTGTCCTGTCTAGTATAAATCTTCCCATGCCCAATATATGAATGGACTGCAGCTTGTCTTATCGATGTGCAACACCTGCTATCTTTCTAAGTTGTTGTTTTCTTCCTGAATTCTGGCCACTCTCCAGAATGGGCTCAGGGATTTGTGTCCAAAATATGTATCACCTCCAAGCTCTGTGACATGGCCATGTAAAGGATAGTTGAAGAGAATGGCGAGCATCTCAGAAAACTCAGATATCAGTGTGACCAGGAAAGTCTCAGTGCAGAAACACTGCTTTGGGCTTTTTGCTTACTTATTGTTGTGTTGCACTGAATGTCAGGAAGGTCTTTGCCTCAGGCCACCGATTTGTGAAGCCTGAAGAAAACAGTTTTCAAATGGAAATGAATGGGCCTCACCTGTGGTTCTTTGCTTAATTGCTTTGGAAAGGGATGTGTCTTTATCAGCCTCTTGGCCCTGTGTGGCTGTGACTTAGATTCTCAGCACCTGATGGATCTTAAGAATGATCCCATGTGAGCTTCCAAAACCAGAGTGGCAAACAACATCATTCATTGTGGATGAAGACTCTTGCCTTCCTCTGTTAGGTTCCTGCACTCCAACAAATATGAATAGGGATTCTGTGAGTCAAATGAGTTCTTCAAAGCCCTGCAGAGGTGCTTGTGTTTTCACATGACTCTAAATCACCTAAAGAATCGATACCTAAAATCAGTAGCCCTCAAATTGGAGAAACATAGATGTATTAACGGCAGGCTTATTTGTTCACTCCTGGTTCACAGCAACGGTGTCCAGGCTACCCTGACTTTAGGCAAATGAGGGGCAAACGAGCTGATTTTGGACACTGTCTTGGGCTGCACCCCTCATGGAAACCTCCAGCCAGAGTTTAAAATGATTGACTATATGGAATAAGATGAGGGCCATGTGGGAGTGTTTGGGTTTTAATGTTGGTCATTTGTGTGGCATTGGAAAAAATGACTGGTTCCACGTGGGCTTGAAATCTGGTGTGATTCCCCTTAAACACTGGGTTTTGGAACTGAACTCAGAGAAGCATTGCTATGAATTTTGTTGGGATTATATGAGGCCACGCATGAAAGTCGCTCTTGGAAACTGAGACCTAGGCCCCGGGTAGATTTCCACAGAGGCCTGGAAATCTCAGCAAGGATATCACATGATTTTATTCTTAAAGAAATGGCAGCCATAGTTGAGAGTCAAAACACACATGCACATCACATTGTAGACCTCAATGGGCCTGGCCTAATGTGACCTTTTGTTCATTCTTTGGGAAGCCTTGCCTGTGAGATTTCTCCAGAGATTTCATTGAAAAGAGCTTCCTCACCATTTAATGTTTGCTGAATGTATTGAAACCCACAGTGCCTCCAACTTCATGCTTGAAAAATGGCTAGATAAATACCATGAAATTTTTGAAATTCCTATGACCAGGTGGCACTGGAGAAACATTGGATGTCCTATTGCTGATCATGAGTATACCAGACAGTGCCTTGATTTACTGAGTTTCATGAAAATGGTGTAGAACAGAGATGCCAGTAAGTTGGAGCCTGCTGAGTAGTGGGTCTAGAGCAGTGCTGGGGAGGTGTTTGATAAAACATCCGTGGTAGGGCCATGTGGATCTACCATTGGATTCCAAATGGCTTTTAACTGACATGGTGCTGCCAGCAGACCCTTATATGTAAAGGCATCTTGTTATATGGAGAGTTTTCAGAGGAAAATTAAGAATCAGGTTGATATGGACAAGGGGGCAATGGGGCAAGCTGTGAGAGATAGAAGCCTAGTTGGTGCATTCTCTTGCAGACCCTGACCCACCACACGTGACAGAACTCCCTCCAGCACTGTGTCCCAGTTTAGCTGCTAGTATTTCGTGAAACAAATACCAAACTCACAGTGCAGCAGCCTAAACACCACAAAAAGTGGACGAGGACCAAATGGCTTCACAGTCCACACGGGGAGACGGGGAGACACTTAGTCTCTAGTGACCTTAATTTACCTAAGAAGAGAGGATTCAGCACTGCTTCATCTTGTTCATTGGAAAATAAGAAACCATGTCCTCCAGGTAACATAGATGCAGACCCAGCTTTGATGGTCTCACTACAAAGGAAGCCAAATATCATGAAAACAACATATATTTCAAGTGCGGAAGCTCAGAGGCAGTTTCTCAAACAGTTTTTAGGCCAGCAGAGTTACATGTTTGTGGAGTGTTTACCATGTCCCTTACTTTTGGAAACTCCTAAACCACCTCCAAGGTTGTGAACTCCTGAGCATTTTCCATTCCAGATATGTATTCACTGATTGTGTAACTCTTCTCCTCTAATTGTGTCTTACTTGGGGTGAAGGTAATGTCAAGGCATTGTTTTGGATGAGAGCTGGAGGATATTTGTGCAGCATATATTTACATACACATTGGATTCATTTTCCAATTTTTCATTCGAAGTACTGAATCCCTGACACTAACCCATACCTAGTAGACTCAGACTATTCATCCTAATATAATGGGGAAAATTAACCCAACACAATAGAAATACAAGCACTTCAGAGGAGACATGTTCTATAGTTGGACTTGACATTTGCATTATATAAGGTAGGAGTTATACATCTAGTCAAATTTTAATTGAAATATTCTCCATGTGTTTTTAAACTTAACAAATATGTGAATACTTGTTTCGAATTTCTGTAGCCTATTCACACATGTATATTTATATGCATATATAGAATCCTACCAGGTATCACACGTACATTTTTGTAAGGTGGATGTCTTGGCAGATACAAATTGTGAGAAGTGTTCACTCCTCCTAAATGCTGTTGGAAATGAAAATTCAACCTATAAGAGAGCGTCCTAGAAGAACAACATTATACATAAACTCATGTTCAGTAACATAAATATTTTTGCATCTGTGGATGATATATATTTACTGATGAATTTCGATTGGCATTTATATTGGTACATTTTAATGTCTGTGAGTGTTGTGTGTGTGTGTGTGTGTGTGTGTGTGTATAGATATAGATATAGATATACTCTCCAAAGTTTTCCAAATATGAAATATATGTGTCTAGTATACACTCTCTAAATTCATTCATGTTCATGTATGTTGATTTATAATCTCAATTTCACAAGATTATAATCAGAAATATTCATCCACCTGAAATACATATTTGTTTCCTAATACTGACTACTAACTTCAGTGAAGGGTGCATACAAATCCTAATTATTCTACAGTATCTGACCCAGTCTAACATCAATGCAAGTAGACTCCAATGGGACATGATATGTAATTTGTCATTCATTTGTATTCGACACTGGTACATTATTGTTTCTTCAGTTTTTGCACATCATAGGATATACATTTCATCCACAAGTTCACAAATTAATAGGCATTTGTTTCAACATTAATCACTTCTTGCTTCAGAACACATGTATTGTCAGGGTTTCTTGACTGGTCTTTTCATGAGACTTCTTTCCAAACACATTATTTTGAATTTCCATAATCATTTTGAAGCAAAACTCACACACTCTTCATGATAAATCAAAACACTAATATTTCCATTAGATATATAACTGGTTGGAATGAATGATTGTATATCAATATACAATTTCCTTTTATTTTTCAGATATCAGTTCAATTCATTATTTAAAGTTCAAAAAAGTTATATTATTTATTCACAGTATGGTCTATTCGTGGTTTTTCTCTATGTTCATAGAAACAGGGTACAGCTATTTGTACCCCCGATTCTAATTTTACATCTTCAATATATTGCTCCCAGAAATGGTGAAAGAAATACTCATGTCACCTCATTATCACAGTAATATTCTGGACAAAAAATGGAAAGGTCACACTTATGATTGTACCAAAGCCTAAATGGAAAGTGAACATGGATTTCTAAAAACATCCATGTCCAGGTTGCCTAATACTGTCTATTGTCAATCCTATTGGTGACTACATATTTGTTTTTTCCTAATTTATATATTGAAACTCAACCCTGTTGAAAATGTCTAATTCTATCCCTCACTTTATACTTTGCCTGATTTCGTACTGTTTCCATTGATATCTGCTTTTCTACATATTTTCCCCAGTTCAACATAGTGTCTGACTCTTCATATGTGCTGACATTTACATTCACTCTATAACCAAAAGTCTATTGCTAAAGAACTTTTGGTCCAAATCCTATACTCAGTCGTCTTCCTAAACCTACCGACTATCTTCCTAATCCTACTGAATATCCCTTTTTGACTGGATGTTCTCTTCTAAATTCAATCATCCAATGTACAAGGTCCTATGCCATTGTATATCAAATTATCTGAGACATCTTTGCAGAACATAATTCAAAGCTAAGTATCCCAATCAAGGGCAAAACCCTTCTGGGCTTCAAAGCATACCTAGATTTCTTTTTTCATACATATATTTCACCTCTATATTCTTGTAAATATTGCAGGTTCCCAATCCCATTATTCATCGCACAGAATCATTCGTCACCAAATCAAACCTGTTTTTAAACCCAAGTATACACTGTTCCCTCAATCATTTTACAGAAGAGCAGGGACAGACGGGTTCTTACAATACAGGAAAGTTGGGGATCTTCCACCAGATGAGAACCTCAAATGTCCATGCACAAATGATACCTGGAGAAGTTGTAGGCAGGTATGAAGCACCTGAGAGAGCAAAAGTCAACTTCTATGGCAAACAACCTGGTCAGGATGAAGGGATGTGTCTGAATCTGCCTCTCTCTTCTTATTGTAGACAAGGTGGAACAATCCAGGCCTGAGTGGAGAGCTGTTCCCGGGTGCCAATGGTTGATATACATTCTACCTTATGAAAGTGTCACAGGAAGTAGGGGAAACCTCCATCTTATGTAACCCTTGGAAGCAACTGTTAGGACAAAGTGGTTGCCAAGGCAGTGACCTCATTCAGTTCCAAAGAATGTGATATACCTCATTTCCTTGGTGATGGAACTCTCTGAACTTGGTATCCAAGAACCAGGCACCCAGAGGCAGTCCCAGTCCCAGGCCCAGTGGGCTCACTTGTTTGGATTTACCAAGGACAGAGTCAGTTTTCTTGGTACCTAATGATGTGAGGATGGCCAAATGCCAGGAGAGCTCTGAAGATGGACCTTTCCTGAGAAAACAGGTAGTGGCTAACCACTTTTTCCTGACATCTTCACAGAGTTGGTCAAGGAAACAAGATCTGAGAGAAGACAGGCCATTTCGGGGGAACATAGTATGGCCCACCAGTCAGAGGACACTCCGGATAGTCACAGACCTACTTGGGGGAAGGAGGTGCCTTTGTGGGAGTGGGTGTGGGTTTGTTGTATTGTCTCATGTTCTGAGAATAGATCGAAAAGGCGGTTTGTTTGGTTTGGAGCAGACAGTTTCTAGTAAGTCATTTGACAAGGCGCGTGTTTCTGTTTATGTGTATCCCACTGTGTCCGTTGTTGTAGACATTAGAAAAGAGAATGCATTAATGGATGTGTCCTGTCTAGTATAAATCTTCCCTATAATTCATCCTGCCCAATATATGAATGGACTGCAGCTTGTCTTATCGATGTGCAACACCTGCTATCTTTCTAAGTTGTTGTTTTCTTCCTGAATTCTGGCCACTCTCCAGAATGGGCTCAGGGATTTGTGTCCAAAATATGTATCACCTCCAAGCTCTGTGAAATGGCCATGTAAAGGATTGTTGAAGAGAATGGCGAGCATCTCAGAAAACTCAGATATCAGTGTGACCAGGAAAGTCTCAGTGCAGAAACACTGCTTTGGGCTTTTTGTTTACTTATTGTTGTGTTGCACTGAATGTCAGAAAGGTCTTTGCCTCAGGCCACCCCTTTGTGAAGCCTGAAGAAAACAGTTTTCAAATGGAAATGAATGGGCCTCACCTGTGGTTCTTTGCTTAATTGCTTTGGAAAGGGATGTGTCTTTATCAGCCTCTTGGTCCTGTGTGTGGCTGTGACTTAGATTCTCAGCACCTGATGGATCTTAAGAATGATCCCATGTGAGCTTCCAAAACCAGAATGGCAAAAAATATCATTCATTGTGGATGAAGACCCTTGCCTTCCTCTGTTAGGTTCCTGCACTCCAACAAATATGAATAGGGATTCTGTGAGTCAAATGAGTTCTTCAAAGCCCTGCAGAGGTGCTTGTGTTTTCGCATGACTCTAAATCACCTAAAGAATCGATACCTAAAATCAGTAGCCCTCAAATTGGAGAAACATAGAAGTATTAACGGCAGGCTTATTTGTTCACTCTTGGTTCACAGCAACGGTGTCCAGGCTACCCTGACTTTAGGCAAATGAGGGGCAAACGAGCTGATTTTGGACACTGTCTTGGGCTGCACCCCTCATGGAAACCTCCAGCCAGAGTTTAAAATGATTGACTATATGGAATAAGGTGAGGGCCATGTGGGAGTGTTTGGGTTTTAATGTTGGTCATTTGTGTGGCATTGGAAAAAATGACTGGTTCCACGTGGGCTTGAACTCTGGTGTGATTCCCCTTAAACACTGGGTTTTGGAACTGAACTCAGAGAAGCATTGCTATGAATTTTGTTGGGACTTTAAGAGGCCACGCATGAAAGTCGCTCTTGGAAACTGAGACCTAGGCCCTGGGTAGATTTCCACAGAGGCCTGGGAATCTCAGCAAGGATATCACATGATTTTATTCTTAAAGAAATGGCAGCCACAGTTGAGAGTCAAAACACACATGCACCTCACATTGTAGACCTCAATGGGCCTGGCCTAATGTGACCTTTTGTCCATTCTTTGGGAAGCCTTGCCTGTGAGATTTCTCCAGAGATTTCATTGAAATGAGCTTCCTCACCATTTAATGTTTGCTGAATGAATTGAAACCCACAGTGCCTCCAACTTCATGCTTGAAAAATGGCTAGATAAATACCATGAAATTTTTGAAATTCCTATGACCAGGTGGCACTGGAGAAACATTGGATGTCCTATTGCTGATCATGAGTATACCAGACAGTGCCTTGATTTACTGAGTTTCATGAAAATGGTGTAGAACAGAGATGCCAGTAAGTTGGAGCCTGCTGAGTAGTGGGTCTAGAGCAGTGCTGGGGAGGTGTTTGATAAAACATCCGTGGTAGGGCCATGTGGATCTACCATTGGATTCCAAATGGCTTGTAACTGACATGGTGCTGCCAGCAGACCCTTATATGTAAAGGCATCTTGTTATATGGAGAGTTTTCAGAGGAAAATTAAGAATCAGGTTGATATGGACAAGGGGGCAATGGGGCAAGCTGTGAGAGATAGAAGCCTAGTTGGTGCATTCTCTTGCAGACCCTGACCCACCACACGTGACAGAACTCCCTCCAGCACTGTGTCCCAGTTTAGCTGCTAGTATTTCGTGAAACAAATACCAAACTCACAGTGCAGCAGCCTAAACACCACAAAAAGTGGACGAGGACCAAATGGCTTCACAGTCCACACGGGGAGACGGGGAGACACTTAGTCTCTAGTGACCTTAATTTACCTAAGAAGAGAGGATTCAGCACTGCTTCATCTTGTTCATTGGAAAATAAGAAACCATGTCCTCCAGGTCACATAGATGCAGACCCAGCTTTGATGGTCTCACTACAAAGGAAGCCAAATATCATGAAAACAACATATATTTCAAGTGCGGAAGCTCAGAGGCAGTTTCTCAAACAGTTTTTAGGCCAGCAGAGTTACATGTTTGTGGAGTGTTTACCATGTCCCTTACTTTTGGAAACTCCTAAACCACCTCCAAGGTTGTGAACTCCTGAGCATTTTCCATTCCAGATATGTATTCACTGATTGTGTAACTCTTCTCCTCTAATTGTGTCTTACTTGGGGTGAAGGTAATGTCAAGGCATTGTTTTGGATGAGAGCTGGAGGATATTTGTGCAGCATATATTTACATACACATTGGATTCATTTTCCAATTTTTCATTCGAAGTACTGAATCCCTGACACTAACCCATACCTAGTAGACTCAGACTATTCATCCTAATATAATGGGGAAAATTAACCCAACACAATAGAAATACAAGCACTTCAGAGGAGACATGTTCTATAGTTGGACTTGACATTTGCATTATATAAGGTAGGAGTTATACATCTAGTCAAATTTTAATTGAAATATTCTCCATGTGTTTTTAAACTTAACAAATATGTGAATACTTGTTTCGAATTTCTGTAGCCTATTCACACATGTATATTTATATGCATATATAGAATCCTACCAGGTATCACACGTACATTTTTGTAAGGTGGATGTCTTGGCAGATACAAATTGTGAGAAGTGTTCACTCCTCCTAAATGCTGTTGGAAATGAAAATTCAACCTATAAGAGAGCGTCCTAGAAGAACAACATTATACATAAACTCATGTTCAGTAACATAAATATTTTTGCATCTGTGGATGATATATATTTACTGATGAATTTCGATTGGCATTTATATTGGTACATTTTAATGTCTGTGAGTGTTGTGTGTGTGTGTGTGTGTGTGTGTGTGTGTATAGATATAGATATAGATATACTCTCCAAAGTTTTCCAAATATGAAATATATGTGTCTAGTATACACTCTCTAAATTCATTCATGTTCATGTATGTTGATTTATAATCAAATTTTCACAAGATTATAATCAGAAATATTCATCCACCTGAAATACATATTTGTTTCCTAGTACTGACTACTAACTTCAGTGAAGGGTGCATACAAATTCTAATTATTCTACAGTATCTGACCCAGTCTAACATCAATGCAAGTAGACTCCTATGGGACATGATATGTAATTTGTCATTCATTTGTATTCGACACTGGTACATTATGGTTTCTTCATTTTTTGCACATCATAGGATATACATTTCATCCACAAGTTCACAAATTAATAGGCATTTGTTTCAACATTAATCACTTCTTACTTCAGAACACATGTATTGTCAGGGTTTCTTGACTGGTCTTTTCATGAGACTTCTTTCCAAACATATTATTTTGAATTTCCATAATCATTTTGAAGCAAAACTCACACACTCTTCATGATAAACCAAAACACTAATATTTCCATTAGATATATAACTGGTTGGAATGAATGATTGTATATCAATATACAATTTCCTTTTTTTTTTTTCAGATATCAGTTCAATTCATTATTTAAAGTTCAAAAAAGTTATATTATTTATTCACAGTATGGTCTATTCGTGGTTTGTCTCTATGTTCATAGAAACAGGGTACACCTATTTGTACCCCCGATTCTAATTTTACATCTTCAATATATTGCTCCCAGAAATGGTGAAAGAAATACTCATGTCACCTCATTATCACAGTAATATTCTGGACAAAAAATGGAAAGGTCACACTTATGATTGTACCAAAGCCTAAATGGAAAGTGAACATGGATTTCTAAAAACATCCATGTCCAGGTTGCCTAATGCTGTCAATTGTCACTCCTATTGGTGACTACATATTTGTTTTTTCCTAATTTATATATTGAAACTCAACCCTGTTGAAAATGTCTAATTCTATCCCTCACTTTATACTTTGCCTGATTTCGTAATGTTTCCATTGATATCTGCTTTTCTACATATTTTCCCCAGTTCAACATAGTGTCTGACTCTTCATATGTGCTGACATTTACATTCACTCTATAACCAAAAGTCTATTGCTAAAGAACTTTTGGTCCAAATCCTATACTCAGTCGTCTTCCTAAACCTACCGACTATCTTCCTAATCCTACTGAATATCCCTTTTTTACTGGATGTTCTCTTCTAAATTCAATCATCCAATGTACAAGGTCCTATGCCATTGTATATCAAATTATCTGAGACATCTTTGCAGAACATAATTCAGAGCTAAGTATCCCAATCAAGGGCAAAACCCTTCTGGGCTTCAAAGCATACCTAGATTTCTTTTTTCATACTTATATTTCACCTCTATATTCTTGTAAATATTGCAGGTTCCCAATCCCATTATTCATCGCACAGAATCATTCGTCACCAAATCAAACCTGTTTTTAACCCCAAGTATACACTGTTCCCTCAATCATTTAACAGAAGAGCAGGGACAGAGGGGTTCTTACAATACAGGAAAGTTGGGGATCTTCCACCAGATGAGAACCTCAAATGTCCATGCACAAATGATACCTGGAGAAGTTGTAGGCAGGTATGAAGCTCCTGAGAGAGCAAAAGTCATCTTCCATGGCAAACAACCTGGTCAGGATGAAGGGATGTGTCTGAATCTGCCTCTCTCTTCTTATTGTAGACAAGGTGGAACAATCCAGGCCTGAGTGGAGAGCTGTTCCCGGGTGCCAATGGTTGATATACATTCTACCTTATGAAAGTGTCACAGGAAGTAGGGGAAACCTCCATCTTATGTAACCCTTGGAAGCAACTGTTAGGACAAAGTGGTTGCCAAGGCAGTGACCTCATTCAGTTCCAAAGAATGTGACATACCTCATTTCCTTGCTGATGGAACTCTCTGAACTTGGTATCCAAGAAGCCAGGCACCCAGAGGCAGTCCCAGTCCCAGGCCCAGTGGGCTCACTTGTTTGGATTTACCAAGGACAGAGTCAGTTTTCTTGGTACCTAATGATGTGAGGATGGCCAAATGCCAGGAGAGCTCTGAAGATGGACCTTTCCTGAGAAAACAGGTAGTGGCTAACCACTTTTTCCTGACATCTTCACAGAGTTGGTCAAGGAAACAAGATCTGAGAGAAGAATGGCCATTTCGGGGGAACATAGTATGGCCCACCAGTAAGAGGACACTCCGGATAGTCACAGACCTACTTGGGGGAAGGAGGTGCCTTTGTGGGAGTGGGTGTGGGTTTGTTGTATTGTCTCATGTTCTGAGAATAGATCAAAAAGGCGGTTTGTTTGGTTTGGAGCAGACAGTTTCTAGTAAGTCATTTGACAAGGCGAGTGTTTCTGTTTATGTGTATCCCACTGTGTCCGTTGTTGTAGACATTAGAAAAGAGAATGCATTAATGGATGTGTCCTGTCTAGTGTAAATCTTCCCTATAATTCATCCTGTCCAATATATGAATGGACTGCAGCTTGTCTTATCGATGTGCAACACCTGCTATCTTTCTAAGTTGTTGTTTTCTTCCTAAATTCTGGCCACTCTCCAGAAAGGGCTCAGGGATTTGTGTCCAAAATATGTACCACCTCCAAGCTCTGTGACATGGCCATGTAAAGGATAGTTGAAGAGAATGGCGAGCATCTCAGAAAACTCAGATATCAGTGTGACCAGGAAAGTCTTAGTGCAGAAACACTGCTTTGGGCTATTTGCTTACTTATTGTTGTGTTGCACTGAATGTCAGGAAGGTCTGTGCCTCAGGCAACCCTTTGTGAAGCCTGAAGAAAACAGTTTTCAAATGGAAATGAATGGTCCTCACCTGTGGTTCTTTGCTTAATTGCTTTGGAAAGGGATGTGTCTTTATCAGCCTGTTAGTCCTGAGTGTGGCTGTGACTTAGATTCTCAGCACCTGATGGATCTTAAGAATGATCCCATGTGAGCTTCCCAAACCAAAATGGCAAAAAATATCATTCATTGTGGATGAAGACTCTTGCCTTCCTCTGTTAGGTTCCTGCACTCCATCAAATGAGAATAGGGATTCTGTGAGTCAAATGAGTTCTTCAAAGCCCTGCAGAGGTGCTTGTGTTTTCGCATGACTCTAAATCACCTAAAGAATCGATACCTAAAATCAGTAGCCCTCAAATTGGAGAAACATAGAAGTATTAACGGCAGGCTTATTTGTTCACTCCTGGTTCACAGCAACGGTGTCCAGGCTACCCTGACTTTAGGCAAATGAGGGGCAAAGGAGCTGATTTTGGACACTGTCTTGGGCTGCACCCCTCATGGAAACCTCCAGCCAGATGTTAAGATGATTGACTATATGGAATAAGGTGATGGCCATGTGGGAGTGTTTTGGTTTTAATGTTGGTCATTTGTGTGGCATTGGAAAAAATGACTGGTTCCACGTGGGCTTGAACTCTGGTGTGATTCCCCTTAAACACTGGGTTTTGGAACTGAACTCAGAGAAGCATTGCTATGAATTTTGTTGGGATTTTAAGAGGCCACACATGAAAGTCGCTCTTGGAAACTGAGACCTAGGCCGCGGGTAGATTTCCACAGAGGCCTGGGAATCTCAGCAAGGATATCACATGATTTTTTCTTAAAGAAATGGCATCCATAGTTGAGAGTGAAAACACACATGCACCTCACATTGTAGACCTCAATGGGCCTGGCCTAATGTGACCTTTTGTCCATTCTTTGGGAAGCCTTGCCTGTGAGATTTCTCCAGAGATTTCATTGAAATGAGCTTCCTCACCATTTAATGTTTGCTGAATGAATTGAAACCCACAGTGCCTCCAACTTCATGCTTGAAAAATGGCTAGATAAATACCATGAAATTTTTGAAATTCCTATGACCAGGTGGCACTGGAGAAACATTGGATGTCCTATTGCTGATCATGAGTATACCAGACAGTGCCTTGATTTACTGAGTTTCATAAAAATGGTGTAGAACAGAGATGCCAGTAAGTTGGAGCCTGCTGAGTAGTGGGTCTAGAGCAGTGCTGGGGAGGTGTTTGATAAAACATCCGTGGTAGGGCCATGTGGATCTACCATTGGATTCCAAATGGCTTGTAACTGACATGGTGCTGCCAGCAGACCCTTATATGTAAAGGCATCTTGTTATATGAAGAGTTTTAAGAGGAAAATTAAGAATCAGGTTGATATGGACAAGGGGGCAATGGGGCAAGCTGTGAGAGATAGAAGCCTAGTTGGTGCATTCTCTTGCAGACCCTGACCCACCACACGTGACAGAACTCCCTCCAGCACTGTGTCCCAGTTTAGCTGCTAGTATTTCATGAAACAAATACCAAACTCACAGTGCAGCAGCCTAAACGCCACAAAATTTGAGGAGGACCAAATGGCTTCACAGTCCGCATGGGGAGACGGGGAGACACTTAGTCTCTAGTGACCTTAATTTACCTAAAAAGAGAGGATTCAGCACTGCTTCATCTTGTTCATTGGAAAATAAGAAACCATGTCCTCCAGGTCACATAGATGCAGACCCAGCTTTGATGGTCTCACTACAATGGAAGCCAAATCTCATGAAAACAACATATATTTCAAGTGCGGAAGCTCAGAGGCAGTTTCTCAAAAAGTTTTTAGGCCAGCAGAGCTCCATGTTTGTGGAGTGTTTACCCTGTCCCTTACTTTTGGTAACTCCTCTACCACCTCCAAGGTTGTGAACTCCTGAGCATTTTCCATTCCAGATATGTATTCACTGATTTTGTAACTCTTCTCTTCTAATTGTGCCTTACTTGGGGTGAAGGTAATGTCAAGGCATTGTTCTGGATGAGAGCGCGAGGATATTTGTGCAGCATATATTTACATACACATTGGATTCATTTTCCAATTTTCCATTTGAAGTACTGAATCCCAGACACTAAAACTTACCTAGTAGACTCAGACTATTCATCCTAATATAATGGGGAAATTTAACCCAACACAATAGAAATACAAGCACTTCAGAGGAGACATTTTTTATAGTTGGACTTGACATTTGCATTATATAAGGTAGGAGTTATAAATCTCGTCAAATTTTAATTGAAATATTCTCCATCTCTTTTTAAACTTAACAAATATGTGAATTCTTGTTTCCTTTTTCTGTAGCCTATTCACACATGTATATTTATATGCATATATAGAATCCTACCAGGTATCACACGTACATTTTTGTGAGGTGGCTGTCTTGGCAGATACAAATTGTGAGAAGTGTTCACTCCTCCTAAATGCTGTTGGAAATGAAAATTGAACCTATAGGAGAACGTCCTAGTAGAACAAAATTATGCATAAACTCATGTTCAGTAAAATAAATATTTTTGCATCTGTGGATGATATATATTTACTGATGAATTTCGATTGGCATTTATATTGGTACTTTTTAATGTCTGTGAATGTTGTGTGTGTGTGTGTGTGTCTGTGTGTGTGTGTGTGTCTGTGTGTGTGTGTGTCTGTGTGTGTGTATATACATAGATATATATATACTCTCCAAATTTTTCAAAATATGAAAAAATGTGTCTAATATATACTCTCTAAATTCATTCATGTACATGTATGTGGATTTATAATCAACTTTTCACAAGATTATAATCAGAAATATTCATCCACCTGAAATACATATTTGTTTCATAGTACTGAAACCTAACTTCAGTGAATGGTGCATACAAATCCTAATTACTCTAAAGTAACTGACCCAGTCTAACATCAATGCAAGAAGACTCCTATGGGACATGATATGTAATTTGTCATTCATTTGTATTCGACACTGGTACATTATTGTTTCTTCAGTTTTTGCACATCATAGGATATACATTGCATCCACAAGTTCACAAATTAATAGGCATTTGTTTCAAATTTAATCACTTCTTGCTTCAGAACACATGTATTGTCAGGGTTTCTTGACTGGTCTTTTCATCAGACTTCTTTCCAACACATTATTTTGAATTTCCATAATCATTTTGAAGCAAAACTCACACACTCTTCATGATAAACCAAAACACTAATATTTCCAATAGATATATAACTGGTTGGAATGAATGATTGTATATCAATATACAATTTCCTTTAATTTTTCAGATATCAGTTGAATTCATTATTTAAAGTTGAAAAAATTATATTATTTATTCACAGTATGGTCTATTCATGATTTTTTTTCTATGTTCATAGAAACAGGGTACACCTCTTTGTACCCCGATTCTAATATTACATCTTCAATATATTGCTCCCAGAAATGGTGAAAGAAATACTCATGTCACCTCATTATCACAGTAATATTCTGGACAAAAAATGGAAAGGTCACACTTATGATTGTACCAAAGCCTAAATGGAAAGTGAACATGGATTTCTAAAAACATCCATGTCCAGGTTGCCTAATGCTGTCAATTGTCAATCCTATTGGTGACTACATATTTGTTTTTTCCTATTTATATATTCAAACTCAACACTGTTGAAAATGTCTAATTCTTCCCTCACTTTATACTTTGCCTGATTTCGTAATGTTTCTATTGTTATCTGCTTTTCTACATATTTTCCCCAGTTCAACATAGTGACTGACTCTTCATATGTGCTGACATTTACATTCACTCTATAACCAAAACTCTATTGCTAAAGAACTTTTGGTCCAAATCCTGTACTCACTCTTCTTCCTAAACCTACCGACTATCTTCCTAATCCTACTGAATATCCCTTTTTGACCTGATGTTCTCTTCTAAATTCTATCATCCAATGTACAATGTCCTATGCCATTGTAATTCGAATTATCTAAGACATCTTTGCAGAACATAATTCAAAGCTAAGTATCCCAATCAAGGGCAAAACCCTTCTGGGCTTCAAATCATACCTAGATTTCTGTTTTCATACTTATATTTCACCTCTATATTCTTGTAAATATTGCAGGTTCCCAATACCATTATTCATCGCACAGAATCATTCGTCACCAAATCAAACCTGTTTTTAAACCCAAGTATACACTGTTCCCTCAATCATTTTAGAGAAGAGCAGGGACAGAGGGGTTCTTACAATACAGGAAAGTTGGGGATCTTCCACCAGATGAGAACCTCAAATGACCATGCACAAATGATACCTGGAGAAGGTGTAGCCAGGTATGAAGCACCTGAGAGAGCAAAAGTCATCTTCCATGGCAAACAACCTGGTCAGGATGAAGGGATGTGTCTGAATCTGCCTCTCTCTTCTTACTGTAGACAAGATGGAACAATCCAGGCCTGAGTGGAGAGCTGTTCCCGGGTGCCAATGGTTGATATACATTCTACCTTATGAAAGTGTCACAGGAAGTAGGGGAAACCTCCATCTTATGTAACCCTTGGAAGCAACTGTTAGGACAAAGTGGTTGCCAAGGCAGTGACCTCATTCAGTTCCAAAGAATGTGACATACCTCATTTCCTTAGTGATGAAACTCTCTGAACTTGGTATCCAAGAAGCCAGGCACCCAGAGGCAGTCCCAGTCCCAGGCCCAGTGGGCTCACTTGTTTGGATTTACCAAGGACAGAGTCAGTTTTCTTGGTACCTAATGATGTGAGGATGGCCAAATGCCAGGAGAGCTCTGAAGATGGACCTTTCCTGAGAAAACAGGTAGTGGCTAACCACTTTTTCCTGACATCTTCACAGAGTTGGTCGAGGAAACATGATCTGAGAGAAGACAGGCCATGTCGGGGGAACATAGTATGGCCCACCAGTCAGAGGATACTTCGGATAGTCAAAGACCTACTTGGGGGCAGGAGGTGCCTTTGTGGGAGTGGGTGTGGTTTTGTTGTTTTGTCTCATGTTCTGAGAATAGATAGGAAAGGCGTTTTGTTTGGTTTGGAGTGGACAGTTTCTAGTAAGTCATTTGACACGGCGAGTGTTTCTGTTTCTGTGTATCCCACTGTGTCCGTTGTTGTAGACATTAGAAAAGAGAATGCATTAATGGATGTGTCCTGTCTAGTATAAATCTTCCCTATAATTCATCCTGCCCAATATATGAATGGACTGCAGCTTGTCTTATCGATGTGCAACACCTGTTATCTTTCTAAGTTGTTGTTTTTTTCCTGAATTCTGGCCACTCTCCAGAATAGGCTCATGGATTTGTGTCCAAAATATGTACCACCTCCAAGCTCTGTGACATGGCCATGTACTGGATAGTTGAAGAGAATGGCGAGCATCTCAGAAAACTCAGATATCAGTGTGACCAGGAAAGTCTCAGTGCAGAAACACTGCTTTGGGCTTTTTGCTTACTTATTGCTGTGTTGCACTGAATGTCAGGAAGGTCTTTGCCTCAGGCCACCCCTTTGTGAAGCCTGAAGAAAACAGTTTTCAAATGGAAATGAATGGGCCTCACCTGTGGCTCTTAGCTTAATTGCTTTGGAAAGGTATGTGTCTTTATCAGCCTCTTGGACCTGTGTGTGGCTGTAGCTTAGATTCTCAGCACCTGATGGATCTTAAGAATGATCCCATGTGAGCTTCCAAAACCACAATGGCAAAAAATATCATTCATTTTGGATGAAGTCTCTTGCCTTCCTCTGTTAGGTTGCTGCACTCCATCAAATGAGAATAGGGATTATTTGGGTCAAATGAGTTCTTCAAAGCCCTGCAGAGGTGCTTGTGTTTTCGCATGACTCTAAATCACCTAAAGAATTGATACCTAAAATCAGTAGACCTCAAATTGGAGAAACATAGAAGTATTAACGGCAGGTTTATTTGTTCACTCCTGGTTCACAGAAACGGTGTCCAGCCTACCCTGACTTTAGGCAAATGAGGGGCAAACGAGCTGATTTTGGACACTGTCTTGGGCTGCACCCCTCATGGAAACCTCCAGCCAGATGTTAAGATGATTGACTATATGGAATAAGATGAGGGCTATGTGGGAGTGTTTTGGTTTTAATGTTGGTCATTTGTGTGGCATTGGAATAAATGACTGTGTCCACGTGGGCTTGAACTCTGGTGTGATACCCCTTAGAGACTGGGTTTTGGAACTGAACTCAGAGAAGCATTGCCATGAATTTTGTTGAGATTTTAAGAGGCCATGCATGAAAGTCGCTCTTGGAAACTGAGACCTAGGCCCCGGGTGGATTTCCACAGAGGCCTGGGAATCTCAGCAAGGATATCACATGATTTTATTCTTAAAGAAATGGCAGCCATAGTTGAGAGTCAAAACACACATGGACCTCACATTATAGACCTCAATGGGCCTCGCCTAATGTGACATTTTGTCCACTCTTTGGGAAGCCTTGCCTGTGAGAGTTCTCCAGAGATTTTATTGAAATGAGCTTCCTCACCATTTAATCTTTGCTGAATGAATTGAAACCCACAGTGCCTCCAACTTCATGCTAAAAAATGGCTAGATAAATACCATGAAATTTTTGAAATACCTATAACCAGGTGGTACTGGAGAAACATTGGATGTCCTTTTGCTGATCATGATTATACCAGACAGTGCCTTGATTTACTGAGTTTCATGAAAATGGTGTAGAACAGAGATGCCAGTAGTTTGTAGCCTGCTGAGTAGTGGGTCTAGAGCAGTGGTGGGGAGGTGTTTGATAAAACATTCGTGGAAGGGCCTTGTGGATCTACCATTGGATTCCAAATGCCTTGTAACTGACATGGTGCAGCCAGCAGACCCTTATATGTAAAGGCATCTTGTTATATGGAGAGTTTTCAGAGGAAAATTAAGAATCAGGTTGATATGGAAAAGGGGGCAATGGGGAAAGCTGTGAGAGATAGAAGCCTAGTTGGTGCATTCTCTTGCAGACCCTGACCCACCACACGTGACAGAACTCCCTCCAGCACTGTGTCCCAGTTTATCTCCTAGTATTTCGTGAAACAACTACCAAACTCACAGTGCAGCAGCAAAAACTCCACAAAAAATGGAGGAGGACCAAATGGCTTCACAGTCCACACGGGGATACACTTAGTCCCCAGTGGCCTCAGTTTACTTACAAAGAGAGGATTCAGCACTGCTTCATCTTGTTCATTGGAAAATAAGAAACCATGTCCTCCAGGTCACATAGATGTAGACCCAGCTTTGATGGTCTCACTACAAAGGAAGCCAAATCTCCTGAAAACAACATATATTTCAAGTGCGGAAGCTCAGAGGCAGTTTCTCAAAAAGTTTTTAGGCCAGCAGAGCTCCATGTTTGTGGAGTGTTTACCCTGTCCCTTACTTTTTGAAACTCCTCTACCACCTCCAGAATGTGAACTCCTTAGCATTTTCCATTCCAGATATGTATTCACTGATTTTGTAACTCTTCTCCTCTAGTTGTGTCTTACTTGTGGTGAAGGTAATGTCAAGGCATTGTTCTGGATGAGAGCGGGAGGATATTTGTGCAGCGTATATTTACATACACATTGGATTCATTTTCCAATTTTTCATTCGAAGTACTGAATCCCTGACACTAACCCATACCTAGTAGACTCAGACTATTCATCCTAATATAATCGGGAAAATTAACCCAACACAATAGAAATACAAGCACTTCAGAGGAGACATGTTGTATAGTTGGACTTGACATTTGCCTTATATAAGGTTGGAGTTATAAATCTAGTGAAATTTTAATTGAAATATTGTCCATGTGTTTTTAAACTTAACAAATATGTGAATTCTTGTCTCCCTTTTCTGTAGCCTATTCACACATGTATATTTCTATGCATATATAGAATCCTACCAGGTATCACACGTACATTTTTGTGAGGTGGCTGTCTTGGCAGATACAAATTGTGAGAAGAGTTCACTCCTCCTAAATGCTTTTGGAAATGAAAATTCAACCTATAGGAGAGCGTCCTATTAAAAAAACATTATATATAAACTCATGTTCAGTAAAATAATTATTTTTTGCATTTGTGGATGATATATATTTACTGATGAATTTCGATTGGCATTTATATTGGTACTTTTTAATGTCTGTGAGTGTTGTGTGTGTGTGTGTGTGTGTGTGTGTGTATATATATATATATATATATATAGATATAGATATAGATATAGATATAGATATAGATATATAGATATAAATATAGATATACTCTCCAAATTTTTCAAAGTATGAAATATATGTGTCTTATTTTGCACTCCCTAAATTTTTCATATTCATGAATGTGGATTTATAATTATCTTTTCACAAGATTATTCTCAGAAACATTCATATACCCTACGAGACTCTTACCACTAATACTAATATAATGGAGAAAAAGAACCCAAACAGAATAGATACAAGCATTTCAGAAGAGACATGGTGTATAGTTGGACTTGCCTTTTGCATAATATAAGGTAGGAGTTATAAATCTATTCAATTTATTGAAATAATTTTCCATGTGTTATTTTTTTGACACAACACAAAATTTAATCTTTGAAAAATAAATAAAATTGACACTTCCTTAACCAAGCTAATGAAGAAAAAAAACCTCAAATTACTAAAATTAAGGATCATAAAGGAACTTTTACAGAGTACACAACTAAAATACAGAGAATAATTGAAAACTAATTTGAAAATTTATAGTCTAATAAATTAAAATACCATGATGACATCAATAAAATTTTAGAGATATACCCAAACTTAATTAGTAGGACGTGAACAATTTAAACAAATCAATTTCAAGCAATGAAATAGAAGTTGCTGTCAACAGCCTACCAATCAAGCAAAGCCCAGGAACAGACAGATTCTCAGCCATGTTCTACAAGACCTTCAAAGAAGCATTCATCACAATACTCCTCAAATTATTCCATAAAATAGAAAAGGATGGAACTCCTCCAAACTCATTCCATGAGGCTATTATCACTCACATTCCAAAATCAGACAAAGACACATCAAGGAAAGAAATCTTCAGAGCAATATTCCTGACAAAGATATATACAAAAATTCTCAATAAAATTCTTTTTTTTAAGCCAAAGTTAATCAAAAGGGATAAAGAGGGACACTACACACTATTCCATGTGTTTTTAAAGTTAAGAAATATATGAATTCCTGTCTCCCTTTCTCTGTAGCCTATTAAGCACATGTATTTTTATATGCACAAATAGAATCCTACCTGGTTTCACACGTACATTCTTGTAAGGTGGCTGACTTGGCAGATACTATTTGTGAGAAGAGATCACTCCTCCTAAACGCTCTTGGTACAGAAAATTCAACCCATGGGTGAGCTTCCTAGATGAACAACATTATACATACATCCATGTTCAGTAAAATGAATATTTTGGGATATGCAGATGAGTTATTTTTCATGATGAATTTCGATTGACATATATATTGCGACATTATAATGTGTGTGTGTTTGTCTCTCTCTCTCTCTCTCTCTCTCTCTCTATATATATATATATATATATATATATATATATATATATATATAGTCTCCAGATTTTCCAAAATATGAAATATATGTCTTCTTATACACCACCTGAATTCATTCATATTCATATATGTGGATTTATAATCAACTTTTAACAAGTTTATTCTCAGAAATATACATCCACTGAAATACATATTTGTTTCCTAGTACTGAAAACTAAATTCAGGGAAGGGTTCTTACAAATCCTAATATTTCTAGACTAACTGACCAAGTTTAACATCAATGCAAATACATTCCTATTGGATATGATGTGTTTTTTAAAGTTCATTTTTATTCAAACTTGGTGCGTTATTATTTATTCAGTTTATGGACATCATAAAATATATCCTTTCATTCACAAGTTCACAAATTTATAAATATTTGGTTTACTTTCAATCACTTCCTCCTTCGGAACACATATATTCCTCTATGTTTCTTGACTGGTCTTTTCACTAGACTTCTTTCTAAACACATTATTTTCGATTCCATTATCATTTTTGAAGCAAAACTCACACACTATTCATGATAAACGGTAACCCTAATAATACCATTAGATATATAACTTGTTGGAATGAATGTACATATATCAATATATGATTTCGTCTATATTTTCAGATATTAAAACAATCCATTATGTAAATTTGGAACCAGTCACATAATTTTTTCACAGTATGGTCTATTAATGCATCATCTCTATATTCATCAACACAGGGTAAACCTCTTAGTATCCCCAGTACTAATTTATATGTTTTCAAAATATTGCTCCCAGAAAAGGTGGAAGAAATACTCATGTCACCTGATCTACATATACATATTATCACAGTAATATTCTGGACACAAAATGCAAAGGTCACCATTATGATTGCAATAAAGCCTCAATGGAATGTGAACATGGATTACTAAAAAATCCATGTCCAGTTTGCCTAATGCTCTCAAATGTCAATCCAATTGGTGACTACATTTTTGTTTCTTTTTAAGATTATGTATTCAACCTCAACCCTGTTGAAAATGTCAAATCTTATCACTCACGTTATACTTTGCCTGATTTCCTAATGTCTCTATTGATGTCTGCCTTCCTACATATTTTTCCCAGTTCATCATTGTGCCCAACTTTTCACATATGGTGCCATTTATATTCACTCTCTAACCGAAACCTATTGCTAAAGAACTTTTGGTCCAAATCCTAGACTCACTCTTCTTCCTAAACCTACTGACTATCTTTCTAATCCTACACACTATCCCTTTTTCACTGGATGTTCTCTTCTACATTCAATCATCTGAGGTACAGGGTCTTATGCAATTGTATATCGATTTGCATCGACCTCGGTGCAAATCATTACTCAAGCTAAGGATCCCAATCAAGAGCCCAAATCCTTCTGGGCTTCAAATATTACCTAGATTTTTGTTTTCATACTTATATTTTACCTCTATATTCTTATAAATATTGTTGGTTCCCAATACCATTATTCATCCAGCAGAATGATTCCTAAGCCAAATGGAACATGCTATTAACCCTAACCATACAATGTTCCCTCAATCTCACTTTACAGAAGAGCAGGGATAAAGTTGATCTTACAATACAGGAAGTTAGGAGATCTTCCACCTGCTGAGTACCTCAAAATCCATGCAGAAATAATCCCTGGACAAGATGTAGGCAGCTATGAAAGACCTGAGAGAACAAAAGTCATATTCCATGGCAAACAACATGGTCAGGATGAAAGGATGTGTCTGAGTCAGCCTCTCTATTCTTAATGCAGGGAAGATGGACCAAAGCAGGCCTGTGTGGAGAGCTGTTCCCAGGTGACTATGGTTTCTATACCATTCTAACATGTGAAAGTATCACAGGAAGTAGGGCAGCCTCCATGTCAGGAGACACTAGGATGCAACTGTTAGGACAAAGTAGTGGCCAAGACAGGGACCTCATTTATTTCCTGAAGGTAGTGACCTCACCTCATTTCCTTGGCGATGGAACTCTCTGAATTTTGTGATCCAGGAAGCCAGGCACCAGAGCCAGTCCAAGTCCCAGTCGCAGTGGGCTCACTTGTTTGGATTTACTAAGGACAGAGTCAGTCTTTCTTGGTACCTACTGATGTAAGGGTTGCCAAATACTAAGAAAGCTCTGAAGAGGGGTCTTTCCTGAGAGGACAGGAATTGGCTCACCACTGCCTCCTGACAACTTCACAGATTTGACCAAGGAGACCAGATCTGAGACAGAAAGGCCATTTGTGGGGAACATCGTATGGCCTACCAGTCAGAGGACACTCCAGATAGTGACAGACCTACTTGGGGGAAGGAATTGCATTTGTGGGTGTTGGTTTGTGTTTGTGGTTTTTTTCCATGTTCTGAGAATAGGTAAAAAAGGAGGTTTGTTTGGATTGGAGTGGACTGTTTCCAGTAAGTCATTTGACAAGGAGACTGTTTCTATGTCTGTGTATCCCACTGTGTTTTTCTTTGTGGATATTAGAAAAAAATAGCTCATTGGGTGTGTCCTGTCTAGTAGAAAGCTTCCCAGCATGCATCCTTTCCAATTAATGAATGGACTGAGGCTTGCCTTATCCATGGGCAACACCTGCTATCTACCTAATTTTCCATTTTTTCATGAATTCTGGCCACTCTCAAGATTAGTATCATGTATTTTTGTACAAGATATGTACCACCTCCAAGCTCTGTGACATGGCCATGTACTGGATAGCTGAAGGGAATGGCGAGCAACTCAGAAAACTCACATATTAGAGTAACAAGGAAAGTCTCCGTGGAGAAACCCTGCTTGGGGCCTTTTGATTACCTATTGTTCTGTTGCTCTGAATGTCAGAAAGGTCTTTGCCTCAGGCCACCCCTTTGTGAAGCCTGAAGAAAACAGTTTTCAAATGGAAATGAATGGGCATCACCTGTGGCTCTTTGCTTCATTGCTTTGGAAATGGATGTATCTGAATCAGCCTCTTGGCCCTGTGTGAGCCTGTGGCTTAGATTATCAGCACCTGATGAATCTAAAGAAAGATCCCATGTGGGCATCCAAAACCTAAATGGAAAAAAGATCAGTCATTGTGGATGAAGCCTCTTGCCTTCCTCTGTAAGATTTCTGACCTATATCAAGTGAGAATAGGGATCATTTGTGTCAAATAAGTTCTTCAAAGGGCTGCAGAGGGGAGACAATAGGTGCTTGGGTTTTCTTATAACTCCAATTCACACTAAAAATCTATACCCCACAGTCAGTAGGCCTCAAATTTGAGAAGTGGAGTAGTATTAACGGCAGGCCTATTTGATCACTTCTGGTTCACACTAACGTTGTCCAGGCCACCCTGACTTTAGGCAAATGAGGGACAAGGGAGATTATTTTTGACACTGTCTTGGGCTGTGCCCCTCAAGGAAACCTCCAGCTAGAGGTTATGATTAGTGTCTATATAAAAAGATGAAGAGGGCCATGTGAGAGTGTTTTGGTTTTAATTGTCATCATTTGTGTGGCAATTTGAAGAGATGCCTGGGTCCACCTGGGCTTGAACTCTGTTGTGATTCCCCTTAGAGACTGAGTTGTGTAACTGACCTCAGAGAAGTATTGCCATGAATTGTGTTGGGATTTCAGGAGGCCACACATGAGATTCACCATTGGAATCTGAGATCTTGGCCCAGGGTGACTTTACACAGAGCACTGGGAATCTAAGCCAGGATATCACAAGATTTTATTCTGAAAGATTCCAGCCATAGTTAAAACACCAACAGGGAATCTTTAGATCACTTATAAGCAAATTAAAAAACAAAATTTTTTAACAAGAGTAAAAATACTTAGTTAATGTAATGCTACCCTGAATTTTTTGGGTGAGTTTTACTTTATATTCCCTGTTTGAGATCCTAGTAAACTTGAGAGAAAAAAAAAAAGAAAAAAACAAAACTTTTGAACATAACTTTAAATGAAATAAAATCTGACCTACTGCTTTCGTAGTCATTCTCACATGTAGTAAGATGGGACACAGAGCCTTATCTCAGGTAAGACAGGGCTCTTTATAAATCTTAAGTGTTTTAGTTCTAAAGCTGATCTTCGTTTTTTAATATCCTTTTACAAAGTTTACATAAATTGTTTGAGGTCACATGAACATTAGCTAACACCATATAATTTCACTTTTGAAACATGAATTAAAGAATGGCTGAATGTTTTTAACATTCAAATAGATTAGGCTCTCATTAATTTAAAAATACATTTAAATTGTTGCACAATGTAAAGTGTAACATAAAACTTTACATATCTTATTGATAACAGGTAAATAAATCCCGAATATATATTTTATTTACCATACAACTTCAGAACACCAGCTTGATATAATGCTCTTTTAATGTTTCTACCTTATCGAGTTGTATAACTGGAAGATATGAGCACATTAATAGCATCACAGTTACATTGATGTTTCTACATTAACCAAGTTTATCTTTTAAAGAAATGGCAGTACAGTGCTCTAAAATAACAGTTCTGTTTTAAACAGTTGTTTAATTTTTATGGTTGCTTGCTCTGGAAAAAATAAAACTTAATAAACACAATGTTATGAGTAATCTTATGTTTTAAGAAATTTTTGTCTCTTTAACACATGACTAATTTTTACAATCTTACACAGACTTTAGTAGAAAGTCTGTATAAGATTGTAAAATTTTATACAGATTTTGTACTAAAAATTGATAGACCTTAGTATATCAATCAGATATCAAACAAAAACACTCATGAATGAGTAAATCCAAATCAAATTTACTTTACTTTTTAATCAAAATATTAGACAAATGTATTGAACAGTGTAAACCATTTTTTGGTTGAAGGAAAAGTCCTAGAACAAAGTCATATAGACCTTTGGTAGACAATAATATTTTATTAGATTTTTGAACACCTAGAAAAACTTATAGGCATAAATTTGAAGACATTTATATTTATCTGTTTATCCAATCTAAATTGAAACATTTAAACCACGTGAATTAAAGATCTGTGGTCCACTTTTTAAAATTTGTTTTTATGAGCGCTTTTTTATATGAGTGCTCCTTATATATGTTAATTTGTGTATCATTTGAATGATATACGGACATATGTGTATGTATATATATATATATATATATATATATATATATAGATAGATAGATAGATAGAGAGAGAGAGAGAGAGAGAGAGAGAGAGACATACAACACATAACAAAAGTGTGCACACCTAATAATAGTGAAGGCCTTGTAGCTTTTCACAGGTGAAATCACCATTGCAATGTTTTTAAAACTCCACAGTTGGTCAAAGATAAAACTGATCAGAAAAACATTAACCTAGGTCTGTAGGATCAAAATCATAAACTCAAAAAAAAAAAGAATCTAAGAAAAAATTATGAGTCCTAGAAAAAATGACTGGCCGGTAATTAGTAAATACCATACAATTTACCATTTTTTTCCCTTAGGCCTCAGATCAGTCTCCTACTGAGCTTACAGGAGACTTTCATTTGCATTTCAACAGAAGTCCTGGCTGAGGTCTGGAAGGAGCAGGAAAAAACTGCTATTCTGAGCAGACACCTCAGGCCTAAGGCATTTTAACCATAATTTTCTGGTTAGGATGTTGAAAATTATGCTACAAGTTTAAGATACAATTCACAAAATTTTATATCTTTACATCTTGTTTTGTCAACAGATATCATACTATGATTTACTATCCTTGTCCAAATTAATGCACTGGTAAACACAGTGACATTTTCCCAGGCTACCCAATTCAGAATTGGAGAAAAAAAGACTGCATGATTGGGAAGTTACTTGCCAACTTGGAAGTAGAGTTCTTTAGTTTTCCATCCTAAGTATTTAAGTTCTCTGGCATGAATTATCTGAAATCAAAAACTAAACAATTACCTAAACCCGACTTTTAACTGCAATATTGTGCAATGCTTCAAAAAACGCATTCAGATACCAGATTTTTACAATAAAACATCATCATTTAGACACAAATTCAGCTAAGATCATTCTCAAGAAACAATTTATAATATAAACACATTATTGCACATGTCTTAAAGGGCCAAAAACAAAGGCACAAGACAGACAGAAAGGAACTCCAGAATATGGCTGACAGACAGAAGCCTTTAAAACAGAGCAGATAAGAGAAAAATCTCCTGCACCAGTGGCACCACAGATGTCCCCACAAGGGGACCAGATGTTTTCACAGAGAAGCTACCTGAAATGTAAAATCAAGGGTCTCCATGGTGACTTTACTGCATTTAGTGTCCCCTTTTTATTTTTCTCTTTTAAAAGAAGACAGAGGTGTCATAATGCTTACAGTGCAGGGAAGGAAGGAGGGAATTCCCTGAAGCAACAGGGCTTTGGCAGTTGCTGGGGTCCCTCAGTCCCTCCTTTTACTTACAGGATTAGCTCTTCTGTTTCGGGTCCACTCCAAGCATGCTCCATCTCCTAACATTTCAGTCGTCAGCTCTCAAAAAGTTCTGGGACGGGGCCGGGTATCAAAATTTGTAACTTAAAGTTCGGTTTCTGACCCTGAAGCAAATTAATGCTAATTTAATAATGAGGACAGGGTTTTGAGAAAAAGAAAATGGAGGTTTATTGCTTTGCTAACAAAGGAAAAACAAGGGGACTCTGCCAAAAGGTTGTGACTCTCATGATCTGGAGGGACAAGGGATTTTAAAGAGTTTCACTTGTTAACCTGGGGTATACTCAGTTCTTCGTTCCCCAGCAGGCATTGCCCTGTGCAGTGGGTGTGCTCCAGGCAGCCAGCTAGGGGCTTCTTTCTTCCTGCTTAACATAGGTGGGTAAAGTTCATCACAGTTCCTTAAAACACAGTCGAAAGGGTGTCAGGCTTACTTGCTTTGTTATCCTTTTTCACGTCCAATATCCTTAAAATTTTACCACAGAAATCAAACAAAAAAACGCACAAAAACAAACAACAAAAAACATATAGACCACAGAACAAAACACAGAAAAACAGAATCCTGGTGCCGAAACAGAAAAATAGAGGAGCAATGCAACATCTTGCTAAAGCTCCAGGGTAGGAGCGTGTGTGTGCCCATCGGCACCTCTCTACCCTTCCAGAGGAATTCCCTACAGAACAGAACAGAGGACAGCATGATTCTCATTACTGTCCTGGACAGGAGTGTATGTGAGCCTCCCCAGGCCACCTCTCTGTCATCAGAAGAGATCTCCCTTAACCAGATATCAGATGTTATAAAGGCGCCACTTACCTATGGAGGCCTCCTCCACCAGGGGCTTGATAATAGTTTTAGTGTGGTGGTTCACTGCAGTGCTCCCCAGACTGACGGCTCACTCCAAGGCCTTGGAACATCTCAAGTTGTGCACCCCCTAGAGTGGTTCTCCAGCCCAGTGCCCTGGAGGGAAGGCCAGCTTCAGAATTTTCAGCAGTCTGGTTTTGTGATCTGCTCGGGCAGGGTCATCTCACTGGGGAACTCCAAAATTTTGGACTAGGATGCAAGAAAAGACCACTGACTCCAATTAAAATCAAATTAAGGCAAGCTTATTATTTCGACAGGCTGTGCTGCCTCTCCTTCCCAAAATGGCGGGAACAAGACAGCAACCCCACCTTTCCTACAGCCCAGCTATATAGCCCAGAAAGTTACACAAACGGGTGGTTACAGATAACAAAACTTTGAAAGCATCACACTAATGGTAGTTTACATTTTTTTTTTTTTGCTGGCCCCAATATCAGAAATAATGAGGACCATTAGGGCCTCAGAGAGGGTTGTTGTCTGGCCAGGGAAGGCCAATATTTATGAGGTGTCACTAAAGTTTCAGAAAGTACTGTTATCTGGTCAGAGAGCCAGGTGTGGATGAGTTCAAGGCACGGGCAGGCGTTCCAAGCAGGTTCAGAATTTGCAGTAATTTAGAGTAAAGCCAAAATTATCTTTTCACTGCTTTGTGGCAAGATGGTTCCCAATTTTAATAAAAAATCAGGTTGGGTCTATCAAGCCTCTCCCTTACTTTTGGAAACTCCTCTGCAAACTCCAATGTTGTGAACTCCCGAGCATTTTAATTCCAGATATGTATTCACAGAATTTCTAACTCTTCTATTCCAATTGTGTCTTTCTTGGGGCGAAGGTAATATCAAGTCATTGTTCTGGATGAGAGTGGAAATATTTTTGTGTAGCACATATTTGCATACACATTTAGGAGATCACTCCTCCTAAACACTGTTGGAACAGAAAATTCAAACTATGGGGGAGCTTCTTAGTTGAACAACATTATTCATGAATCCAAGTTCATTAAACAAATAGTTTTGGATCAGTGGATGATATATATTTCAAGATGAATTTCAATTGGCATATACTATGCTACATTTTAATGTCTGTGTGTGTTTTTTGTTTATAATGTTTTGCGATTTATATGGATTTAAAATCAAGTTTCCACAAGATTATTCTCAGAATATTCATCCACCTGAAATACATATTTGTTTCCTAGTACTGAAAACTAACTTCAGTAAATGGTGCATAAAAATCCTAATATTTCTACAGTAACTGACCCAGATTAATATCAATGCAAGTAGATTCCTAGGGGACATGATGTGTATTTTGATGTTCATTTTTATTCAACACTGCTACATTACTATTTCTGCAGCTTATGCACATCATACTGTATATATTTCATTCAAAAGTTCGCAAATTTATATGCATGTGTTTCACGTTCAATCACTTCCTGCTTCAGAACACATGAATTCCTCCAGGTTTCTTGACTATTCTTTTCATGATACTTCTTTCCAAACACATTATTTTTGATTTCCATAATCACGTTTGAAGCAAAACTCACACACTTTTCAGGATAAAATATAACCCTAATATTACCATTAGATGTATAAGTGGTTGGAATGAATGATTGCATATCAATATGAGATTTCTTTTATATTTTCAGATATCAATTCAATCCATTATTTAAAGTGGAACCAGTTATATTATTTATACACAGTATGGTTTATTCATGCATAATCTGCATATTCATAGACACAGGGTACACCTATTTGTACCCCAAATACTAAATTATACGTCTACAAAACATTGCTCCAGAAATGGTGGAAGAAATATTCATGTCACCTGATCTACACATACATTTTATCACAATAATATTCTGGACACAAAATGCAATGGTCACACTTATGATTTTAAAAAAGCCTAAATGGAAAGTGAACATGGATTACAAAAAAACATCCAAGTCCTGGTTACCTAATGCTCTCGAATTCAATCCTATTTGTGACAACATATTTGTTTCTTCCTAAGATTATATATTCAAACTCAACCCTGTTGAAAATGTCTAAACCAATTACACACTTTATACTTTTGCTGATTTCCTAATGTCTCTATTTATGTCTGCTTTCCTACATATTTTCCCCTGTTCATCATTGTGACTGACTCTTCACATGTGCTGACATTTACATTCACTCTCTACCCGAAACCCTATTTGTAAAGAACTTTTGGTCCAAATCCTATACTCACTCTTCTTTATAAACCTGCTGACTACCTTGGTAATCCTACGGACTATTCCTTTATGACTAGATGTTCTGTTTGTTATTCAATCATCCGAGGTACAAGATCCAATTTCATTGTATATTGACTTATCTGAGACATCTGTGCAGAATATAATTCAAAGCTAAGTATCCCACTCAAGGGCCCAATGCCCTACTTGGCTTCAAATCTTCCCTAGATTTCTGTTATATTTTACCTATATATTCTTGTAAATATCACAGGTTTCCAATACCATTATTCATCCAGCAGAATGATTGCTAACCAAAATTGAACATATTATTAACCCTAACCATACACTGTTCCCTCAATCTAACTTTAGAGCAGTGCAGGGACAGAGTTGGTCTTACAAAAGAGGAATGTTGGGGATCTTCCACCTGCTGAGAATATCAAAGATCCATGCAGAAATGATCCCCGAAGAAGATGTAGACTGCTATGAAGGACCTGAGAGAGCAAAAGTTAGCTTCCATGGCAAACAACCTGGTCACTATGAAGGGATGTGTCTGAATAAGCCTCTCTCTTTTTAATATAGAGCAAATGGACCAAACCAGGCCTGTGTGGAGATCTTTTCCCCGGTACCAATGGTTGATATACCATTCTAACTTGTGAAAGTGTCACAGGAAGCAGGGGCAGCCTCCATCTCATGGGACCCTTGGAAGCAACTGTTAGGACAAAGTGGTTGCCAAGGCTGTGAGCTCATTCACTTCATGAAGGAAGTGACCTACCTCACTTTCTTGGTGATGGAACTCTCTGAACTTGGGATCCCTGAAAACAGGCAGCCAGAGTCAGGCCCAATAACAGTCACAGAAGTCTCACTTTTTGGATTTACCAAGGAGAGAGTCAATCTTTCTTGGTATCTACAGATGTGAGGATGGCCAAATGCCAGGAAAGATCTGAATTGGGGTCTTTCCTGAGAAAGCAGGTATTGGCTCACCGCTGGCTCCTGACAACTTCACAGACTGGGCCAAGGAGTCCAGATTTGAGAATAGAGAAGCCATTTCGGGGGAACATAGTATGGCCCACAAGGCAGAGGACACTCTTGATAGTCACAGACCCTCTTGGGGGAAAAAGGTGCCTTTGTGGGAATGAGTGTGTGTATGTGGTTTTGTCTCATGCTCTGAGAATAGGTAGGAAAGGCGGTTTCTTTGGTTTAGAATGGACTGTTTCTAGTAAGTCATTTGACAAAGCAAGTGTTTCTATGTCTGTGTATCCAACTGTGTCCATGGTTGTAGACATTACAAAAGAAAATGCATCAATGGATGTGTCCTGTCTAGGAGAAAGCTTCCCCACATTCATCCTGCCCAATTTATGAAAGGACGGAGGCTTGCCTTATTGATGGGCAAGACCTGCTGTCTTCCTAAGTTTCTGTTTTCTTCTTGAATTCTGGCCACTCTCCAGAATAGACTCATGGTTTTGTCACCAAGATATGTAGCACCTCAAAGCTCTGTGACATGGCCGTGTGCTGGATAGCTGAAGGGAATGGCGAGAATCTCAGGAAACTCAGATATCTGTGTGATCATGAAAGTCTCAGTGGAGAATCTCTGCTTTGGGCCTTTGCTTACCTATTGTTCTGTAGCACTGAATGTCAGGAAGGTCTTTGCCTAAGGCACCACTTTGTGAAACCTGAATAAAACAGTTTTCTAATGGAAATGAATGAGCATCACCTGTCTCTCTTTGAGTAATTGCTTTTGAATGGGATGTGTCTGAGCCAGTCTGTTGGCTGTGTGTGAGGCTGTGGCTTGCATTCTCAGCACCTGATGGATCTAAAGAAAGATGCCATGTGTGCATCCAAAACCAAAATGGCCAAAAGAGCAGTCAGTGTGGATAAAATCTCTTGCCTTCCTCTGTAAGGTTCCTGACCTCTATCAAGTGAGAATATGAATCCTTTGGGTCAAATGACTTCTTCAAAGCCCTGCGGAGGCTAGCCAATAGGTGCTTGGGTTTTCTCATGACCCCAATGCCCATAAAGAATCTAAACCCCACAGTCAGTAGGCCTCAAATTGGAGAAGCTGAGCAGTATTAATGGTAGGCCTTTTTGATCACTTCTGGTTCACAGAAGGGGTGTCCAGGCCACTCTGACTTTATGGAAATGACGAGCAAGAGTGCGTATTTTGGACACTGTCTTGTCCTGCGCTCCTCATAGAAACCTCCAGCTAGAGGTTATGATGAGTGTCTATATGGAAGAAGATGAGAGCCATGTGGGACTATTTTGGTTTTAATTGTGGTCATTTGTGTGGCACTTGGAAGAGATGACTGGGTCCACCTGGGTTTGAACTCTGGTGTGAATCCCCTTAGAGACTGAGTTCTGGAAGTGACCTCAGAGAAGTATTGCCATGAATCGAGTTGGGATTTTAGGAAGCCATGCATGAGAGTCGCCCTTATAAACTTAGATCAAGGTCCAGGGTGGCTTTCCACAGAGCACTGGGAATCTCAGCCAAATTATCCCATGATTTTATTCTTAAAGACTTGGCAGCCATACTTGAGAGTCAAAACACACATGGAACTCACATTGTAGACCTCAATAGGCCTGGCTTCATGTAACCTTTTGGCCACTCTATGGGAAGCATTGCCTATGAAAGTTCTCCAGAGTTTCACTGAAATGAGCTTCCTCAACATTTAATGGTTCTTGAAAGCCACAGTGCCTCCCAACTACATCCTTGAAAGGCTAGATAAATACTTTGAAATTTTTGAAATTCCCATGACCAGGTGGCACTGGAGTATCTTTGGATGTCCTGCTGCTGATCATGAGTGTACCAGAGAGTGCCTTGATTGACTGGAATTTATAAAAATAATGTAGAACAGAGATGGTAGTAAGTTGGAGCCTGCTGAGTAGTGGGCCTAGAGCAGTGGTAGCCACGTGTGTGATAAAACATCTGTGGTGGGTCCATGTGATTAGCCCATTTGCTTCCAAATGGCTTGTGACTGACATGGTGCAGCCAGCAGACCCTTATTTGTAAAGGCATCTTTTTATTTGGAGAGCTTTCAAGGTAATGATCAGAATCAGGTTGATATGGTCAAGGGTGCAAGCTATGTGAGAAAGAAGCCTGGTTGTTTCATTCTCCTGCAGACCCTAACCCACCACACGTGACAGAACTCCCTCTAGCACTGTGTCCCAGTTGAACTTGTTGTTCAAAAAGCCCAGTGCAGCAGCAAGAACCAAAAGCCCCAGTGCAGCAGCAAGAACCACCACAAAAATTTGAGGAGGACCAAATGGCTTCACAGTCCACACGGGGTGAAACTTAGCCTCCAGTGGCCACACTTTACCTACAAAGAGAGAATTCAGCACTGCTGCCTCAGGTTCATTTGAAAATAAGAATCCATGTTCTCCAGGTCATATAGATGCAGACCCAGCTTTGATGGTCTCACTACAAAAGAAGCTAAAACTCCTTAATACAACATATATTTCAAGTGCCCAGCTTCAGAGGCAGTTTCTCAAGAAGTCTTTAGGCCAGCAGAGCTCAATGTTTGTGGAGTGTTTATCATGTCCCTTACTTTTGGAAACTGCTCTACCACCTCCAAGGTTGTGAACTCCTGAGCATATTCCATTCCAGATTTGCATTCACAGATTTTCTAACTCTTCTCCTCTAATTGTGTCTTACCTGGGGTGAAGGTAATGTCAAGGCATTGTTGTGGATGAGAGTGGGAAGATTTTTGTGTAGCACATATTTGCATACACATTGGATTCATTTTCCAATTTCCCATTAAAAATACTGAATCCCTGACACGAACCCATACCCTACTAGACTCTGACTACTAATCCTAATATGATGGAGAAAAATAACCCAAACAGAATAGAAATACAAGCAGTACAGAGAAGGCATGGTGTATAGTTGGACTTTCCTTTTGCATTATGTAGGGTAGGTGTTATAAATCTAGATAATTTTTAATTGAAATAGTTCTCCATGTGTTTTTAAAGTTAACAAATATGTGAATTTCTATCTCCCTTTCTCTGTAGCCTATTCAGCAAATGTATTTTTATATGCACATATAGAATCCTAGCTGGTATCACATGTACATACTTGTTTGGAGGCTGACGTGGCAGATAAAAATTATGAGAAGAGATAACTCCTCGTAAATGCTGTTGGATCTTAAAATTCAAACTATGGGTGATCTTCCTAGTTGAACAACATTATTCATAAATCCATGTTCAGTAAAATTAATATTTTTGGATCAGTGGATGATATATATTTCACCATGAATTTCGATTGGTATATATACTGCTACTCTTTAATGTCTGTGTGTTTTTTGTGTTTGTGTGTGTATATATATATATATATATATATATATATATATATATATATACAATCTCCAGATTTTTTAAAATATAAAATATATGTGTCTTATTATACACTCCCTAAATACATTCATATTCATGTATGTGGATTTATAATCAAATTTTTACAAGATTATTCTCAGAAATATTCATCCCCCTGAAACACATATTTGTTTACTAGTACTGAAAACTAACTTCAATGAAAGGTGCATGCAAATCCTAATATTTCTGCAGTAACTTACCCAGGTTAATATCAATGCAAGTAGATTCCTATGGGACATGATGTGTATTTTGACATTCATTTTTATTCAACACTGGTACAGTACTATTTCTTCAGTTTATGCACATCAAAGGATAAATGTTTCATCCAAAATTTCAAAATTTAAAACTTTTGATTCACTTTCAATCACTTCCTGCTTCAGAACACATGTATTCCTCCATGTTTCTTGACTGGTCTTTCATGAGACTTCTTTGCAAACACATTATTTTCGATTTGCATAATCAATTTTGAAGCAAAACTCACACACTCTTCATGATCAACCGTAACACTAATATTACCATTAGATATACAACTGGTTGTAATGAATGTATGTATGCCAATATCAATATAAGATTTCCTGTATATTTTCAGATATCAATTTATTCCAATTCCAATTTCTAATGTTGGGTCCAGTTATATTATTTATTCACAGTTTGGTCTATTCATTCATCATCTCTATATTCATCAAAACAGGGTACACCTATTTTTTTCCCCAATACTAATTTATAGGTTGTAAAAATATTGCTCCCCATAATGGTGGAAGAAATACTCATATCACCTGATCTACATATACATTTTTATCACAGTAATATTCTGGACACAAATGTAAAGGTAACACTTATGATTGTACCAAAACCTAAATTGAACGTGAATATATATTACTAAAACCATCCATGTCCAGGTCGCCCAATGCTCTCAAATTTCAATCCTATTGGTGACTACATATTTGTTTCTTCTAATATCATATATTCAACCTCAACCCTGTTGAAAATGTCTAATCCTGTTACTCACTTTATACTTTGCCTGATTTCCTAATGTCTCTATTTTATATCTGCTTTCCTACATATTTTCCCCAGTTCATCATTGTGACTGACTCTTCATATGTGCTGATATTTTCATTCAGTCTCTAAACGAAACCCTATTGCTAAAGAACTATATTTCCAACTCAAAGACTCACTCTTCAACCTAAACCTACTATTTTCCTAATCCTACTGACTATCCCTTTTTGACTGGATGTTCTCTTCAACATTCAGGCATCTGAGGTACTAGTTTTTATTCCATTGTATGTAGATTTACCTGCGACCACATTGCAGAATGTAATTCAAAGCTAAATATCATAATCAAGGGCCCAATGCCCTTCCTGGCTTCAAATCTTACCTAGATTTCTCTTTTCATACTTATATTTCAAATACATATTCTTATAAATATTTCAGGTTCCCAATACCATTATTCATCCAGCAGAATGATTCCTAACACAAATAAAACATGTTGTTAACCCTAACCATACACTGTTCCCTCAATCTAAATTTACAGAGGGAAGGGACAGAGTTGGTCTTACAGTAAAGAAATGTAGGGGGTCTTCCACCTACTGAGACCCTCAAAGTTCCATGCTGAAATGATCACTGGAGAATATATACGCAGCTATGAAGGACCTGAGAGAGCAAAAGTCATGTTCAATGGCAAACAACCTGGTCAGGATGAAGGTTTCTGTCTGAATCAGCCTCTCTATTCTTAATGTAGAGAAGATGGACCAAACCAGGCCTGTGTGGGTAGCTGTTCCCGGGTGCCTATGGTTGATAAAAAATTCTAACTTGTGAAAGTGTCACAGGAATTAGGGACAGCCTCCTTTTCATGTGAGACTTGGAAGCCACTGGTTGGACAAAGTGATTGCCAAGGCAGTGACCTCATTCAGTTCCTGAAGGAAGTGACCTCACATCACTTCCTTAGTGAAGGAAATCTCAGAACTTGAGATTCATGAAGCCAGGCACCCAGAGTCAGTCCCAGTCCCAGTCCCAGTGGTCTCACTTGTTTGGATTTACCAAGGACAGAGTAAGTCTTTCTTGGTACCTATTGATGTGAGGATTGCAAAATGCCAGTAAAGCTCTGAAGAGGGGCCTTTCCTGAGAAAGCAGGTAGTGGCTCACCTCTGGGTCCTGACACCTTCACAGAGTTGGCCAAGGAGACCAGATCTGAGACATTTCAGGCCATTTAGGGGGAAAATAATATGGCCCACCAGTCAGAGGACACTCCGGATAGTAACAGACCTTCTTGGGGGAAGGAGCTGCCTTTGTGGGTGTTGGTTTGTGGTTTTGTCTCATTTTCTGAGAATAGGTAGGCAAGGCGCTTTATGTGCTGTGGAATGAACTGTTTATTGTAAGTCATTTGACAAGGCGAGTGTTTCTATGTCTGTTTACCTCACTGTGTCCGTGGTTGTACTCATTAGAAAAAAAGAATGCATCAATGGATGTGTCCTGTCTAGTAGAAAGCTTCCCAGAATTCATCCTGCCCAATTTATGAATGGAGTTCAGATTGCCTTATCAATGGGTAACACCTGCAATCTTCCTAAGTTACAGTTTTCTTCCAGAATTCTGGCCCCTCTCCAGAATAGTCTCATGGTTTTGTCTCTAAGGTATGTACCACCTCCAAGCTCTGTGACATGGCCATGTACTGGATAGCTCAAGTGAATTGTGAGCATCTCAGAAAAATCAGAAATATGTGTGACCACTAAATCTCAGTGGAGAAACCCTGCTTTGGGCCTTTTTTTTTAAATTAATTTTTATTGTAGGTTGTTCAAAACATTACATAGTTCTTGATATATCATATTTCACACTTTGATTCAAGTGGGATATGCACTCCTTTTGCTTACCTATTATTCTGTTGCTATGAATGTCACGAAGTTCTTTGCCTCGGGCCACCAATTTGTGAAGCCTGAAGAAAACAGTTTTCAAATGGAAATGAATGGGCATCACCTAGGGCTCTTTGCTTAATTGCTTTGGAAAGGGGTGTGTCTGAATCAGCCTCTTGGCCCTGTGTGAGGCTGTGGCTTAGATTCTCAGCACCTGATGGATCTAAAGAAAGATCCCATGGATGCATACAGAACCAAAATAGCCAAAAGAGCTGTCATTGTGGATGAAGACTCTCGCCTTCCTTTCAAAGGTTCCTGACATCTATCAAGTGAGAATAGGGATCCTTTGGGTCAAGTGAGTTATTCAAAGCCCTGCAGAGGCTAGCCCATACGTGCTTGGGTGTTCTCATTACTCCAGTTCACATAACGAATCTAAACCCCACAGTCAGTAGGCCTCAAATTGGAGAAGCCAAGCAGTATTAATGGCAGACCTATTTGATCACTCCTCGTTCACAGTCAGGGTTTCCAGGCCACACTGATTTTAGGCAAATCGGGGGAAAGGTAGGTTATTTTGGACATTGTCTTGGTCTGTGTCCCTCATGGAAAACTCCATCCAGAGGTTATGATGAGGGTCTACATGGAAGAAGATAAGGGCCATGTGGGAGAATTTTGTTTTGAATTGTGGTAAGTTGTGTGGCAGTTGGAAGAGATGCCTGGGTTTACCTGGGCTTTAGCTCTGGTGTGATTCCCTTTAGAGTCTGAGTTCTGGAACTGACCTCAGAGAAGCATTGTCATCAATTGTGTTTGAATTTTACTAGGCCATGCATGAGAGTTGCCCTTGGAACCTGAGATCTAGGCCCAGAGTGGCTTTCCACAGAGCACTGGGAATCTCAGCCAGGATATCACATGATTTTATTCTGAAAGACTTTGCAGCCACAGTTGAGTCAAAACACGCATGGACCTCACATTGTAGACCTCAATGGGCCTGGCTTCATGTGACCTTTTGGCTACTCTTTGGGAAGCCTTGCCTGTGAGTGTTCTCTAGAGCTTTCATTGAAATGAGCTTCCTCAACATTTAATGGTTCCTGAATGAATTGAAACCCCCAGAGCCTCCAACTTCATCCTTGACAAATGGCTTGATAAATACCATGAAATTTTTGAAATTCCCATGACCAGGTGGCACTGGAGAACTTTTGGATGTCCTGTTGCTGATGATGAGTGTACCAGACAGTGCCTTGATTTACTGGGTTTCATGAAATTTGTGTAGAACAGTGATGCCAGTAAGTTGGATCCTGCTCATTAGTGGGCCTAGAGCAGTGGTGTGAAGGTGTGTGATAAAACATGTGTGGTGGTGACATGTGGATCTGCCATTGGCTTCCCAAAGGCTTGTGACTGACATGGTACAGCCAGCAGACCCTTCTATGCAAAGGTGTTTTTTATATAGAGAGGTTTCAGGGCAATGTTCAGAATCAGGTTGCTATGGAAATGGGGGCAACTTATGTGGAATTGAATCCTGGTTGGTGCATTCTCATGCAGACCGTGACCCTCCACACGGGACAGAACTCTCTCCAGCACTGTGTCCCAGTTTAGCTCCTTGTATTTCATGAAGCAAATACCAAACTCCCAGTGCACCTGTGAGAAACACCAGGAAAATTGGAGAATGACCAAATGGCTTCACAGTCCACACGTGGAGACACTTACAACCCAGTGACCATAGTTAAACTACAAAGAGAGTATTCAGCATGGCTGCCTCATGTTCATTGGAAAATTAGAAACAATATCCTCCAGGTCACATTGTTGCACACCCAGATTTGATGGTCTCCCAACAAAGGAAGCTAAAGCTCCTAACAACAACATATATTTTTAAGTGCCCAACCTCAGAGGAAGTTTCTCAAGAAGTCTTTACACCAGCAGAGCTCCATGTTTGAGAAATGTTTACCCTGTCCCTTACTTTTGAAAACTCCTCTACCACCTCGGAGGTTGTGAACTCCTGAGCATTTTTCATTCCTGGTATATATTCACAGATTTTCTAACTTTTCTCCTCTAATTGTGTCTTACTCGGAACAAAGGCAATGTCAAGGCAATGTTCTGGATGAGAGTGTGAACATTTTTTTGTAGCACATATTTACATACACATTGCATTCATTTTACAATTTTCCATTCAAAATACTGAATCTCTGACATGAACCCATACCCTACTAGACTCTGACTACTACTCCTAATATGATGGAGAAAAATAACACAAACAGAATAGGAATACAAGCAGTTAGGAGAAATCATAGTGTATAGTTGTACTTGTATTTTGCATGATTAATGGTAGGTGTTATAAATCTAGTCAATATATAATTTAAATAGTTCTCCATGTGTTTTTAAGGTTAACAAATATGTGAATTCCTGTCTCCCTTTCTCTGTATCCTATTTAGCACATGTACTTTTAAATGCACATATAGAATCATACCTGGTATCACATGTACATTTTTGTGAGGTGGCTGATTTGGCAAATACAATTTGTGAGAAGTGATCACTCCTCTTAAACGCTGTTGGAACTGAAAATTCAACCTATAGGTGAGCTTCCTAGTTGAACAACATTATACATAAATCCATGTTCAATTAAAGAAATATTTTTGCATCTGTGGATGATATATATATCATGATAAATTTTGATTGGCATATATATTGCTAATTTAATGTCTGTGTGTGTGTGTGTGTATTTTGTGTGTGTGTGTATGTGTGTGTGTGTGTGTGTGTGTGTATATATATATATATATATATATATATATATATATATATATATGTATATATACTCTCCAGAAATATATGTGTCTTATATACACTCTCTAAATTCACTCATGTTCATGTATATGGATTTATAATCAACTTTTCACAAGATTTTTCACAGAAATATTCATCCACCTGAAATACATATTTGTTTCCAGTACTTAAAACTAACTTCAGTTTATTTTGCATACAAATACTATTATTTTTACAGTAACGGACCCAGTTTAACATCAATGCAAGTAGATTCCAGTGGGACATGATGTGTATTTTGAAGGTTATTTTTATTCAGCACTGGTACAATACTATTTCTTCAATTTATGCACATGATAGGATATATATTCCATCCACAAGTTAGCAAACTTATAGGCAGTTGTTTCACTTTCATCACTTCCTGCTTCAGAACACATAAATTCCTCTAGGTTTCTTGACTGGGCTTTTCATGAGACTTCTTTCCAAACACATTATTTTTAATTTCCATGATCACTTTTGAAGCAAAACTCACACACTCTTCATGATAAACCATAATCCTAATATTACCATTAGATGTATTAGTGGTTGAAATGAATGTATGTATATCAATATAAGATTTCCTGTATATTTTCAGATATCAATGGAATCCATTATTTAAATTTGGAACCCATTGTATTATTTATTCACATTATGGTCTATTCATGCATTATCTCTATATTCAGAGTCACAGGATATACCTATTTGTACCCCCAATACTAATTTATACATCTTCAAAATATTGCTCCCAGAAATGGTGGAAGAAATACTCACGTCACCTTATCTACATATACATTTTATCACAGTAATATTCTGGACACAAAAAGCAAAGATGACACTTATTATTTTACCAATGTAAAGGTCAGGCGAGTGTCGGAGGAAGAGACTACCAGAGACTGTCTCATGCAACAGCCAAGGATTTATGGGGGTCCAGCATGCTGGGGTCAGAGCTCCCTTGAATAGAGCACAGAGTCCTGAGAACAGCTTAAGCAGAGCTTATATACTTTCCTTGGAGAGGGCAGATAGGAAAGTTTATTGATGGGTCAGGGCGAGTGGGCGGTTTGCGTCCAAATGGGTGAGGAAGTACATTCTGCAGTTTTGCAGTTGGGTACAGCACTTTCAGGGAACTAGATTAGCAAACAGTTCTCAAGACATCAACAGTGTTTTGTTAAGCATACCGAAAAACTGGAAGTGACAAGTACCTATTTTATTAACCTTTCATTCCCCACTTCTTCTTTTGGTTACTTTTAATCATAAAAATGATCATTGGGGGTGTCACATTTTATGTTTACTAGTGTGGTATATTGTTTTCTGATTACCATAAGTTTAACTTGTCCAATTTGAGCATGGAGAAAGGAAACTACACGGTTGATCAAACAGGGTCCTACAATTACCAATAATATGAGGATTATTAATGGACCGGCCAGGGCTGATGAAAACGTAGTTAATGAGGGGGCTTTGTGAACCAAGACTCAAACCACCTTTTTTGGGCCTCTCTCTCTTGTTGATGCTCTTCAAGGCATCTTCTTAATTTAATCATAGATTCTTTTACAACTCCAGTATGGTCGGCATAAAAACAACATTCTTCCCTCAATGCAGGACGAAGGCCCCTTCTCTCATGAAGAGGAGGTCCAACCCTCGACTGTTCTGTAAAATAACTTCAGAGAGAGAGGTTAAAGATTCGTGTAAAGCTGTGAAGGAGGTTTTTAATATCTTTAAGTTTTGGTCTATTACTGCTTCTAATTGGGTCATTTGTTGTGTCCCATGGACCAGGGCAGTGGTTCCTGTGCCCACCCCTGCAGCAACTCCTATTCATAATAGGATGACTAAAGTGAGGGATACAGGTTCCTGGCAGAACCGGGTTGTTTGCCCCCCTATTTGATATTTAAATGTACCTGCGTCATGATAGAGCACTCTGGAAAACATCTGCACCATTACATAATTAATCACATCTGTTGACCATTTTATGAAAACATAAACAATGTTTAAGTGTATAGAATTGTACTGCTGTAGAGATGGACAAGGCAAGGTACCTAAGATAGCACAGAAGACAGGGAAACAGTCTTATTTGGTTGCATCCGGATTTAGAGGGCATTGCTTCTGTTGTAATCAATTAATCCCTGAACCCAAAGTTTAGGTTGTTTCAGAATTTTGTACCCAGCATGTAAGGGAAGGGGCTCAGAAGTTCACAGTCTGCAGAAGTTCACAAAAAGCAGTTTTTGTTTCTGTTTTTTTTTTCCTCTGTTCTGGGAAAGTTAACTTCTTAAGGACACCTGGGAGGGGGAGAGCTTTTTTCTTCTTTTTTTTTTCTTTTCCTCCCTGCCAGCTGTTACCATGGAGCCCAGTTGGTAACTTCTATATCTTAGAAATGTAGCCATCTCTATGAAGCCCCAGCTCTAGGGCAGAGGCCTTCTTCATATATTTTGTTAAAAACTACTAAGGGGGTGTCTAGCTTAGGAGTGCTGATTTTTCCAGCCAGTGGCCAAGTAGAACAGAGCAACACGAATAGAGGAAGTTTATCTACATTGAACTCTTTTATAGGAACTGTGTTGTTGAAAGGCTTAAAGTCAGCCATGGTGAAGACTTCTGGAGAAGGTCATTTAAGACTTTTCTGTGGGCCTGGTACAGAGGGGAAGACAGGGAAGGCAGGGGATGAGAGCAGCTCCGTGGATCTGAGGATGAGGAAAAAGAGATATAAAAAATTATGGGAAAGGGGTTTGGGATTTTCCTGGCAACAAAACTTGAGCAGTAGAACAGGTAGAGCAGAGGGGAAGACGGGAGTGAGTATCCCAAAAAGCCTGTGAGGGACTTTAAATTCTTAGTAACCTGTTTTCAGTGATGACAAAGCAACTTTAAAGGCCATTTTAATTACATCTTTGATAGGCGTCTGAGGGCACTCCTTAGCTGGTTTGAGCTTTGGGTTAGCTGGTAAGAGGACCTGGTGGGACCCGGTGTGGGCACTGACAGGAGGAGAGAGGAGTGAGTGGGTGGAAGGGTACCTAAGTACCTACAAGCTCAGCAAGGGGCAATGGTCTGAGAACCGACGGAAATTTGGGTTTTTGATCTAGTAACTGGAGCTGAGAAATCAGGTTGCTGATGTGGGAGTGACAGCAGAGAGTCTGGGGCAGAAGGCTGCGGGTGAGTATCTATTGGAGAAGCATAGTTCAGGATTTGAGCATAGGAGGGAAAAGGCCTACACGTAGGGGAATTTCCTTCCACACTTTTGAGCACTTGTCGAAGTTGAAAAGGTCACGCAAAATTTGAGGATCTAGAGACCCTTCTGGTGGCCATCGGTTTTTGTTATCTAACTGGTAATATGGCCAATGCTGTGTACTGAATTTGATGAGGAGTTTTGCTTCCACCAGGTAGCCCCTGTATCCTCACATCCCCATTATTTACAGAAGAAGTTGGCTTTTCCCCCACACAGTCGTGGCTGTTTTTGGCTTTGGTAGTCCGCCAGGCAAACATAGTAATCTAGGCTAGCCAACCTGCATCTGGCTCGCGTGTCCCTACATCCATAATGTTTGTTTCCATTATCTATTGTATGGAAAGTATTTAATGGAATTTTTGGGGATCCTCTTCCTCAGGGATTTCCCAATAGGAAAGACGTATAGCCAGCTGACAAATTTCTTGGTGGAGAGATGGCCACCAGGTCCCTAAGTGGGCTGTATGTGCGATAGACCATACTTCTTGTCTAGTAGGATTTGTGATCAGCCATCGCTGCTGAATGGGTTGATGAGGGTTAGGACTACTGGTGACCAATTGGAGAGTCTATAGTCTTATTCACATGGCGAATATACAATTTGAAAATGTTACCAGTCTTTTCCATTTTTCAGCCAGATTCTGGATAGGGCACAGGCTTGAGATGAGAATTAGGAACCGGGAAGTGATTCCGTCTAACTTTAGCACTGTAGGTGTTATAAGTAGCACCTGGTATGGTCCTGTCCAGCCGGGTTCCAGGGATGACACCTGATGTTGTCTTATGTAGACAAAGTCTCTTACTTGATATAGATGTGGAGTACCCTCTTCAGCAGGTTGGTAGGCAGTGGCCAGCTGTTTCCACAGGGATTGCTGAGTTCCTTCCAGAACTTTAAGTCTGTCAAGCAAGGTGGTGTGGAAGGGATCGTTAGATCTTTGAGTTAGGGTTAGGTCCCTTACTGGAGATGGGGCCCCATAGAGAATTTCATAGGGGGTGAGGTTACACAAAGAAACAGAGGGAGTATTTCTTGCATGAAATAGTGCATGAGGCAGGAGCATAGTCCAATCTTTTATGCTACTCTTTAAGCTTAATTCCGTTTAGGTCTCTTTAATGGTTCTATTTAATTTTTTTACCTGTCCTGAACTCTGGGGTCTATAAGCACAATGTAACTTCCAATTAATCCCCAGGGTCCTGGCTAACCCCTGAGTTACCTGGGCCATGAACGCTGGTCCATTATCAGACCCTATTACCTTAGGCAGGCCGTACCTTGGAAAAATATCTTTCAGGATCTTCTTGACCACCATTTGCGCCTTTTTTTTTTGGCGGGGGGGAGGCTTCAATCCATCCTGAAATATATCTACAAAGAGTAGGAGATATTTAAGTCCATACCATGCTTGCTTAATTTCAGTAAAGTCCACTTCCCAGAATTGTCCTGGTCTGGTTCCTCGTAGGTGCTTTCCTGCAGGAAGCTTGGAAGTGTAAGCATTAACCTATTGACAGACCCGACAGGCTTTTTTTTACCTGTTCAGTTATTTCCTTTCACTGTGAGTCGGTTAGTGGAAAACTCTGTTCTTGATCCTTCAGGAATGCCTGCAATTTCTTTGAACCAAGGTGAGTGAACTGATGTACATTTTTAATGTAGTGTAGGGCTTTCTGAAATTTCAGGCTTTGCTCAGTGAAGTTGAGGAGTACAGTGTCAGTGTCCTTAGATGTTATCAAAAGCTTGCTGGATCTCAGGGGTCCATTAGAATAGGGCATCTCCCTTTAACAGCGGGTGTAAATGAGAAGTTAAGGACCCAAACACAGGAATCCTTAACCTGCAAAACCCAGCAGTCCCAAGAAACTCTCTGTGTTGTCTGCTGTTAGATGGGGGTGGTTTCTGCACAACCGTTTGATTTCTGGGCTCAGTGAGCCATCGTTTACTGCCCCTAAAGGAATAGCCCAGGAAGATTACTTCTTGCTGGCAAATTTGGGCCTTTTAGGAAGAAGCTCTATACCCGAGTTGAGGAAGCTCACATAATACTGCTTGGGTCCCAGATTCACAGATATCCTTGGTGTTGGGTGCCAGTAGCAGGTCATCCACGTATTGAAGCTGGGTGACTTCGGGGTGCGTAGTTCTGAAGCTGTTGAGATCTCTTTGGAGGGCTTCATCAAAGAGAGTGGGGGAGTTTTTCAACCATTTTGGGGAGTCTAGTCCAAGTTAGTTGACCACACGTTCCAGTTTCTGGGTCTACCCACTAGCAAGCAAACAGCAACTGACTATATTTATGCAGAGGCAAGCAAAAGAAAGCATCTTTTAAGTCCAGAACAGTATACCATTTCCTCTCAGGGTTCAGAGTGATAAGCAGATTGTACGGATTAGGTACACTGGGGTGAATGTCCTACACTCTGTTGTAGGTCTCTCTTATGTCTTTAATGGGGGATAGTCCCCGGCTCCTGGCTTTTTATACTGGTAGCGGGGGAGTGTTTTAGGATGATTGACAAGGCCTTAGGACCCTAAGGCCAGATATTTCTGAATATGGGGCCTTATCCCATCTTTAGCTTTTTTGCTCAGAGGATATTTTTTGACATTGATTGAGGAGGCTGAGGTTTTGAACTCCACTGTTTTTGGAGGTTGTTTCATGGCTAGTCCTACCCCAGCAGTTTTTTTCCAGGCATCTGGGTAATCTGTTATCCATTTCTGGGGTAGCTTGCCTGTTTGATCAGTCTTGGGGGGTGTGAAGAGTTGCTGTTCATCTTCTACTGACATATTTAAAGCCGTGAATATAGGAGTTTATACTAAAGGATTTAGAAATATCATTTTGGGGCCTTCATGGTTAAAAGTCATTTTGGCCCGGAGCTTGGTGAGCAGATCTCTGCCCATCAATGGGGCCAGGCATTCTGGGATTATTAGGAAGGAGTGATGGATTTTTCCTTTCCTCATGTCCATGGTTTTCTTAGTTGTCTAATTCCCATATTTACTGGTGTTAGCACTTTGAACTAGAGAGCTTTTATTTGATAGAGGGCCCAGTGGGGCCTTAAGGACTAAGTATACTGCCCCTGTATCCACTTCAAAGTTTACTGGGGTCCCCTCCACATCAAAAGTTACCCTGGGTTTATTGGGAGTCTAGCAATCTGGGGCTCAGTGCTCACTTGAATAGAGCAGAGAGCAATGAGAACAGCTTAAGCAGAGCTTATATACTTTTCTTGAAGAGGGCAGGGAGGGAAGCTTATTGATGGGTCAGGGCGAGTGGGCGGTTTGCGTGCAAACAGGTGAGGGTGTACATTCTCTGTTTGGCAGTCGGGGACAGCACATTCTGGGAAAAAAATTAGCAAACAGTCCTCAAGGTTTCAACAGTGTTTTGTTAAGCATACAGAAAAACAGGAAGTGACAAATCCTAAATGGAAAGTGAGCATGGATTTCTAAAAACATCCATTTCCAGGTTGCTTAATGCTCGCAAATCAATCCTATTGGTGACTACATATTTGTTGCTTTCTAAGATTATATATTCAACCTCAACCCTGTTGAAAATGACTAATACTAACCCTCACTTTATGCTTTTCCTGATTTCCTAATGTCTCCATTGATATCTGCTTTCATACATATTTTCCTGAGTTCATCATTGTGACTGACTCTTTACATGTTCTGAAATTTACATTCACTCTCTATCCGAAACCCTATTGCTACAGAACTTTTGTTCGAAATCCTATACTCACTCTTTTTTCTATACCTACCAACTATCTTCCTAATCCTACCGACTATCCCTTTTTGACTGGAAATTCTCTTTGACAATCAATCATCCAAGGTACAAGGTCCTATGCCATTGTATATCAATTTATCTGAGACATCTGTGCAGAATATAATTCAAAGCTAAGTATCCCAATCAACAGCCCAATGCCCTTCTTGGATTCAAACCTTATCTAGATTTCTGTTTTCATACTTATATTTCACCTATATATTCTCGTAAATATCGCGAGTTCCCAATACCATTGTTCATTCCTCAGTATGATTTCTAACCTAAATCATACCTGTTATTACTCTAACCATACACTGTACCCTCAAACTAACTGTACAGAAGAGCCAGGAGAGAGTTTGTCTTACAATACAGTAATGTAGGGGCTCTTCCACCTGCTGAGAACATCAAAGGTACAAGCAGAAATGATACCCTGGAGAAGTTGCAGGCAGCTATGAAGGACCTAATAGAGCAAAAGTCATCTTCCATGACAAACAACCTGGTCAGTATTAAGGGATGTGTCTGAATCAGCCTCTCCTTTCTTAATGTAGAGAAGATTGATCAAACCATGCCTGTGTGGAGAGCTGTTCCCAGGTGCCTATGGTTGATATACCATTCTAACTTGTGAAAGTGTCACAGGAAGTAGTGGCAGCCTCCATCTCATGGGAACCTTGGATGAATCTGGTAGGACAAAGTGGTTGCCAAGGCAGTGACCTCATTCAGTTCCTGAAGGAAGTGACCTCACCTCACTTTCCTGGTGATGGAAATCTCTGAATTTGGGATCCAGGAAGCCAGGCACCGAGTGCCAGTCCAAGTCCCAATCCCAGTGGTCTCACTTGTTTGGATTTACCAAGGACAGAGTCAGTCTTCCTTGGTACCTACTGATATGAGGATTGCCAAATGCCTGAAGAGCTCTGAAGAGGGGCCTTTACTGAGAAAGCAGGTAGTGGTTCACCGCTGGCTGTTGACAACTTCACAGAGTTGGCCAAGGAGACCAGATCTGAGACAGTACAGGCCATTTTAGGGGAACATAGTATGGCCCACTATTCAGAGGACACTCCGGATAGTCACAGACCTACTTGAGTTAAGGAGGTGCCTTTGTGGGTGTGGGTGTGAGTTTGTGGTTTTGTCTCATGTTCTGAGAATAGGTAGGAAAGGCTGTTGTTTTGATTGGAGTGGACTGTTTCTAGAAAGTCGTTTGACTAGGCGAGTGCTTCTATGTCTGTGTATCCCACTCTGTCCATGGTTGTAGACATTCGAAAAGATAATGTATCAATGTATGTGTCCTGTCTAGTGGAAAACTTTCCAGCATTCATCAGGCCTAGTTGATGAATGGACTGTGGCTTTCCTTATGGATGGGCAACACCTACTAACTTCCTAAGTTCCTGTTTTCTTCCTGAATTCTGGCCACTCTCCAGAATAGCCTCATAGTTTTGTGTCCAAGATACATACCACCCCCAAGCTCTGTGACATGGTCATGTACTTGATAGCTATAGGAAATGGGAACATCTTAGAAAACTCAGACATCATTGTGACCAGTAAACGCTCAGTGAAGAAGCCATATTTTGGTTCATTTGCTTACCTATTGTTCTGTTGCCCTGAATGTCAGGAAGGTCTTTGCCTCAGGCCACCCCTTTGTGAAGCCTGAATAAAACAGTTTTAAAATGGAAATAAATGGGAATAACTTGTGGTTCTTTGCTTTGGAAAGGGATGTGCTTGAATCAGCCTCCTAGCCCTGTATGAGGTTGTGGCTTAAATTTTCAGCACATGATGGATCTAAAGATAGATACCATGTGTGCAATCAAAACCATAATGGCAAAAATTCAGTAATTGTGGATGAGTCTCTTGCCTTCCTCTGTTAGGTACCTGACCTCTATCAAGTGAGACAGGGATCCTTTTGGTCAAATGAGTTTTTCAAAGTCCTGCAGAGGTGCTTGTGTTTTCTCGTGACTCCAAATCACATAAAAAAAATCTATACCTGAGAGTCAAAAGTGTTCAAATTGGAGAAGCAGAGCAGTATTAACGGCAGGCCTATTTGATCACTTCTGGTTCACAGGAAGGGTGTCCAGGCCACCCTGACTTTAGGCAAATGAGGGGCAAGGGAGAATATTTTGGACACTGTCTTGGGATGCGTCCCGCATGGAAACCTCCAGCCAGAGTTTATGATGAGTGTCTATATTTAACAAGATGAGGGCCATGTGGGAGTGTTTTGGTTTTAATTGTGGTCATTCGTGTGGCGGTTGGAAGAGATGACTGGATCCAAATGGGCTTGAACTATGGTGTCATTCCCCTTAGAGACTGAGTTCTGGAACTTACCTCAGAGAAATATTGCCATGAATTGTGTTGGGATTTAGGAGGCCACGCATGAGAGTCACCCTTGGAAACTGAGATCTAGGCCCAGTGTCGCTCTCCACAGAGCACTGGGAATCTCAGGAGGATATCACACAATTTTATTCTGAAAAACTTGTCAGACATATTTGATAGTAAAAACACACATGGACCTCAATTGTAGACCTCAATGGGCCTTGCTTCATGTGACCTTTTGGCCACTCTTTGGGAAGCCTTGCCTGTGAGAGTTCTCCAGAGCTTTCATTGAAATGAGCTTCCTCACCATTAAATAATTTCTGAATGAATTGAAACCCACAGTGTCTCCAACTTCATCCTTGAAAATTGGCTAGATAAATACCATGAAATTTTTGAAATTTCCTTGACCAGGTGGCACTGGAGAACATTTGGATGTCCAGTTGCTGATCATGAGTGTACCAGACAGTGTGTTGATTGCCTGGTTTTCATGAAAATGGTGTAGAAAAGAGATGCCAGTCATTTGAAGCCTGTTGAGTAATGGGCCCAGAGCGGGGGTGAGCAAGTGTGTGATAAAACATCTGTGGTGGGGTCATGTGGATCTGCCATTGGCTTCCAAATGGCTTGAGACTGACATGGTGCAGCCAGCAGATCCTGTATGTAAAGACATCTGGTTATATAGAGAGGTTTCAGGGCAATGTTCAAAATCAGGTTTCTATGGTCAAGGGAGCAACCTATGTGGTATACAAGCCCTGTTGGTGCATTCTCCTGCAGACCCTGACCCACCACACGTGAAAGAACTTCCTCCAGCCCTTTGTCCCAGTTGAACTCCTTGTATTTCATGAAGCAAATACCAAACTCCGAGTGCAGTATCAAGAAACGTTTTGAAAAGTGGAGGATGACCTAATGGCTTAGCAGTCTACATGGGGAGACACTTAGACCCAGTGGCCATAGTTTACCTACAAAGAGAGAAATCAACACTGCTGCTTCATGTTCATTGGAGAATTATAAACCATGTCCTCCAGGTCACAGATGTGCAGACCAAGCTTTGATTGTCTCACTAGAAAGGAAGCTAAAGCTCCTGACAACAACATATATTTCAAGTGCCCAACCTAGAGGCAGTTTCTCCAGAAGTCTTTAGGCTGGTAAATCTCCATGTTTGTGGACATTTTACACTGTCCCTTAGTTTTGGAAACTCCTCTACCAACTCCAAGGTTGTGAACTCCTGAACATTTTTCATTTCAGATATGCATTCAAAGATTGTCTAACTCTTCTCCTCTAAATGTGTCTTACTTGGGGTGAAGGTAATGTCAAGGCATTGTTCTGAATGAGAGTGGGAAAATTTTTGTGTAGCACACATTTGCATACACATTGATTCATTTTACAATTTTCCATTTGAAATACTGAATTCTTGACACTAACTCATACCCTACTAGACTCTGACTACTAATCCTAATATGATGGAGAAAAATACCCAAACAGAATGAAAATACAAGCAGTTTACAGCAGGCATGGTGTATTGTTGGACTTCCTTTTTGCATGATAGAGGGTAGGTATTCTAAATCTACTCAATTTTTAATTGAAATAGTCCTCCATGTGTTTTTAATGTTAACACATATGTAAATTCCTGTCTTCCTTTCTATGTAGCCTACTCAGCACATGTATTTTTATATGCAAATATAGAATCCTACGTGGTCTCACACGTACATTTTTTTGAGTTGGCTGACTGGGCAGAAACAAGTTGTGAGAAGAGATCTCGTAAACGCTGGTGGAACTGAAAATTAAAACTATGGGTGAGCTTCCCAGTAGAACAATTTATACATAAATCCATGTTCAGTAAAATAAATATATTTTCATCTGTGGATGATATATATTACTGATAAATTACGTTTGGCATATATATTGATACTTTTTAATGTATTTTTGTGTTTTTCTGTATATATATATATATATATATATATATATATATATATATATATATACACACACACACACACACACACTCTCCAGATTTTATAAAATATGAAATATATGTCTCTTATATACACTCCATCAATTCATTCATGTTCATGTATGTGGATTTATAATCAACTTCAACTTTTCACAAGCTTATTCTCAGAAATATTCATCTACCTGAAATACATATTTGTTTCCCAGTATGAGAACTAACTTCAATCAATGGTGCTTACAAATCCTAATATTTCTACAGTAACAGACCCAGTTTAACATCAATGCAAGTAGATTCCTATGGGACTTAATGTCTATTTTGACCTTTATTTTAATTCAACACTGGTACATTAGTATTTCTTCAGTTTTTGCACATCATAGGACATATATTTCATCCACAAGTTAGCAAATTAATAAGAATTTGTTTCACTTCCTGCTTCAGAACACATGAATTCTTCCATGTTACTTGACTGGTCTTTTCATGAGACTTCTTTCCAAACACATTATTTTCGATTTCCATAATCAATTTTGAAGCTAAACTCACACACTCTTCATGATAAACTATAACATTAATATTACCATTAGATGTAAAACTGGTTGGAATGAATGTATGCATATCAATATAAAATTTCCTGTATATTTTCACATTTCAATTCAATCCATTATTTAAAGTTGGAACCAGTTATGTTATTTATTCACTGTATGGTCTATTAATGCATTATCTCTATATTCATAAACACAGTGTACACCTATTTGTCCCCCCATTACTAATTTGTACCTCTTCAAAATATTGCTCCCAGAAATGGTGGAAGAAATACTGATGTCACCTTATCTATATATACATTTTATCACAGTAATATTCTGGACACAAAAAGCAAAGGTCAAACTCATGATTGTATCAAAGCCTAAATGGAAAGTGAGCATGGATTACCAAAAACAACCATGTCCTGGTTACCTAATGCTCTCAAATGTCAATCCTATTGATGACTACATATTTGTTTCTTCCTAAGATTATATATTCAACCTCAAGCCTGTTGGAAATGTCTAATTCTATCACTCACTTTACACTTTGCCTGATTTCCTAATATCTCTATTGATATCTGCTTTCCTACATATTTTCCCTAGTTCATCATTGTGACTCATACTTCACATATGCTGACATTTACATTCACTCTCTACCCGAAACTCTATTGCTAAAGAACTTTTGGTCCAAATCCTATACACATTCTTCTTTATAAACCTACTGACTATCTTACTAATCCTACTGACTATCACTTTTTAACTCGATGTTCTCTTCAACAATCAATCATTCAAGGTAAAAGGTCCTATGCCATTTTATATCAATTAATCTGAGACACATGTGCAGAACATAATTCAAACCTAAGTATCCCACTCAAGGGCCCAATGCCCTTCTGGCTTCATATCTTACCTACATTTCTGTTTTCATACTTATATTTCACCTATATATTCTTGTAAATATCACAGGTTCCCAATACCATTATTCATCCGGCAGAGTGATTCCTAACCCAAATCGAACATGTTATTAACCCTAAATATACACTGTTACCTCAATCTAACTTTACAGAAGAGGAGGGACAGAGTTTCTCTTTAAATACCGGAATGTAGGGAATCTTCCACCTGCTGAGAACATCCAAGGTCCATGTAGAAATAATCCCTGGAGAAGATGTAGGCAGCTGTGAAGTTCCCGAGAGAGCAAAAGTCATCTTCCATGGCAAACAACCTGGTGAGGATGAAGGGATGTGTCTGTATCAGCCTCTATCAACTTAATGTAGAGAAGATAGACCAAACCAGGCCTGTGTGAAGAGGTGTTCCCAGGTGCCTATGATTGATATACCATTCTAACTTTTGAAAGTGTTACAGGAAGTAGGAACAGCCTCCATCTCATGGGCCCTTAGAAGTAACTATTTGGACAAAGTTGTTGCCAAAGCAGTGACCTCATTCAGTTTCTGAAGGAAGTGACCTCACCTCTCTTCCTTTGTGATGGAACTCTCTGAACTTGGGATCCAGGAAGAATGGCACCCAGAGCCAGTCGCAGTCCCAGGCCCAGTGGTCTCACTTGCTTCAATTTACCAAGGACAGAGTCAGTCTTTCTTAGTGCCTACAGATGTGAGGATGTTCAAATGCCAGAAAAGCTCTGAAGAGGGGCCTTTCCTGAGAAAGCAGGTAGTGGCTCACCCATGGCTAATGACAACTTCACAGAATTGGCCAAGGAGACCAGATTTGAGACAGGACAGGCCATTTCGGGGGAATATAGTATGGCCCACCATTCAGAGGACACTCTGGGTAATCACAGAACTACTTGGAGCAAAGGTGGTGCCTTTGTGGGTGTGGGTGTATGTTCATGGTCTTGTCTCATGTTCTGAGAATAGGTAGGAAAGACTGTTTGTTTGGATTGGCGTGGACTGTTTCTAGTTAGTCGTTTTGCAATGCGAGTGCTTCTATGTCTGTGTATCCCACTGTGTCCGTGGTTGTAGACATTAGAAATAAGAATGCATCAAAGGATGTGTCCTGTCTAGTAGAAAGCTTCCCAGCATTCATCTTGCCCAATTTATAAATGGACTGTGGCTTTTGTTATCAAAGGGCAACACCTGATATCTTCATAAGTTTCTGTTTTCTTTCTGAATTCTGGACACTCTGCAGAATAGCTTCATGGTTTTGTGTCCAAGATATTTACCACCTAAAAGCTCTGTTATATGGCCATGTAGTGGGTAGCTAGTGTGACCAGGAAAGTCTCAGTGGAGAAACCCTGATTTGGGCTTTTTGCTTACCTATTGTTCTGTTGCCCTGAATATCAGGAAGGTATTTACCACAGGCCAATTCTTTGTGAAGCCTGAAGAAAAAAGTTTTCAAATGGAAATGAATGGACATCACCTGTAGCTCTTTGCTTAATTGCTTTGGAAATGGATTTGTCTGAAACAGCCTCTTGGCCCTGTGTGAGGCTGTGGTTAGATTCTCAGCACCTGATGGATTCCATGTGTTCATCCAAAACCAAAATGATCAAAAGAGCAGTCATTGCGGATGAAGTCTCTTGCCTTCCTCTGTAAGGTTCCTGACCTCCATCAAGTGAGAAGAGGGATTCTTTGGGTCAAATGCATTCTTCAAAGCCAAGGAGAGGCAAGCCCAAAGGTGCTTGCATTTTCTCATGCTTCCAATTCACATAAAGAATCTAAACCCCACAGTCAGTCGTCCTCAAATTGGAGAAGCAGAGCAGTATTAACGGCACACTATTTGATCACTCCAGGTTCACAGGAAGGTGTTCAGGCCACCCCGACTTTAGGCAAATGAGGGGCAAGGGAGCTAACTTTGGACACTATCTTGTTCTGCATCCCTCATGGAAACCTCCAGCCATAGTTTATAATGAGTATCTATATGGAAGAAGATGAGGGCCTTGTGGGAGTGTTTGGGTTTTAATTTTGGAAGTTTGTGTGGCGGTTGAAAAAGATGACTGGCTCCACCTGGTCTTGAACTCTGGTGTGATTCCCCTTAGAGACTGAGTTCTGGAACTGACCTCAGAGAATTATTGCCATGAGTTGTGTTGGGATTTTAGGAGGCCATGAATGACAGTCGCCCTTTGAAACTGAGATCTGTGCCCAGAAAGGCTTTCCACAAGGCACGAGGAATCTCAGCCAGAATATCACATGATTTTATTCTGAAAGACTTGGCAGCCATAGTTGAGAGGCAAAACACACATGATCTCACATTGCAGACCTCAATGGGCCTGGCTTCATGTGACCTTTTGGCGACCCTTTGGGAAGCCTTGCCTGTGAGTGTTCTCCAGAGCTTTCATTGAAATGAGCTTCCTCAACATTTAAAGGTTCCTGAGTGAATTGAAAATCATAGTGCCTCCAACTTCATCCTTGAAAAATGGCTAGAGAAATACCATGGAATTTTTGAAATTTTCATGACCAGGTGGCACTGGAGAACTTTTTGATGTCCAGTTGCTGATCATGAGTATACCAGACAGTACCTTGATTGACTGCGTTTCTTAAAAATGGTGTAGAACAGAGATGCCAGTAAGTTGGAGCCTGCTGAGTAGTGGGCCTAGAACAGTGGTGGGCAGGTGTGTGATAAAACATCTGTGTTGGGGCCATGTAGATCTGCCATTGGCTTCCAAATGGCTTGTAACTGACATGGTGCAGCAAGCAGACCCTTATATGTAAAGGCATCTTGTTATATGGAGAGGTTTCAGGGCAATGTTCAGAATCAGGATGCTATGGTCAAGGGGTCAAACTATGTGAAATAGAAGCCTGACTGGTGCATTCTCCTGCAGACCCTGAGGCACCACATGTGACAGAACTCCCTCCAGCACTCTGACCAAGTTGAACTCCTTGTATTTGTGAAGCAAATAACAAACTCCCAGTGCTCTTCTAAGAAAAGTAGAGCATGATCAATTAGCTTCACAGTCCACACAGAGAGACCCTTAGACTCCAGTTGCCACAGTTTACCTACAAAGTGAGAATTCAGCACTGCTGCCTCATGTTCATTGGAAAATAAGATACCATGTCCCCCAGGTCACATAGATGCAGACCAGTTTTGATGCTCTCACTATAGAGGAAGCTAAAGCTTCGGACCACAACATACATTTTAAGTGCCCAAACTCAGAGGCAGTTTCTCAATATGTCTTTAGGCCTGCAGAGCTCCATGATTGTGGAGTGTTTACCCTGTCCCTTACTTTTGGAAACTCCTCTACCACCTCCAAGCTTGTGAACACCGAGAATATTCCATTCCAGATATGTATTCACAGATTTTCTAACTCTTCTCCTCTAATTGTGTCTTATTAGGGGAGAAGGTAATGTCAAGGCATTGTTCTGAATGAGAGTGGGAAGATTTTTGTATCACACATATTTGCAAACACAATGGGTTTATTTTCCTATTTTCTATTCGAAATACTGAATCTCTGACACTAATCCATAACCTACTAGACTCTGACTACTAATCCTAATATGATGGAGAATAGTAACCCTAACAGAATGGAAATACAAACAGTTCAGAGAAGGCATGGTGTATGCTTGGACTTCCCTTTTGCATTATATGGGGTTGGAGTTATAAATATAGTCAATGTTTATTGAAATATTTCTCCATGTGTTTTTAACATTAACAAATATGTGAATTCCTCTCCCATTTCTCTGTCACCTATTCAGCACATGTATTTTTATATGCTCATATAGAATACTACCTGGTATCACACAGATTTTCTTCTGAGGTGGCTGACTTGGCAGATAGAAATTGTGAGAAGAGATCACTCCTCCTAAACCCTTTTGGAACTGAAATTTCAACCTATGGGTGAGCCTCCTAGTTGAACAACATTATACATAAATCCATTTTCAGTAAAATGTATTTTTTTGGATATGTGAAGGATATATATTTCATTTTGAATTTCGATTGGCATATATATTGCTACTTTTTAATGTCTGTGAGTGTGTTTCTGTGTGTGTGTGTGTATATATATATATATATATATATATATATATATATCACTCTCCAGATTTTTCAAAATATGAAATATATGTGTCTTATTATACACTCCCCAAAATCATTCATATTCACGTATGTGGATTTATAATCAACTTTTCACAAGATTATTCTCAGAAATTCAGATTATTCATTCACCTGAAATACATATTTGTTTCCTAATACTGAAAACTAACTTCAGTAAATGCTGCATACAAAGCATAATATTTCATCATTGCCTGATGGCCACGAATAGAGTGCATCACACCCAGTGTAACGCGCCACTGCACAGGTGAATAACGAGATAGAACCACAAAAAAACTATCTTGTTAAGAACTTACAGCAAAATGGGGGTGCACCAAAACCTATAAGAAAGATTTTTAGCACTGAGATCTGGTAATTGCGTCTGAAAAACGAGCCAAATGTGCAACCGGAGATCCGGTCTGACTGATCCTCAAAACAATAGAGTGTCTGGGTTCCAATAGACACCCTCCACACCCAACAAATGACAGGCCCAGAATACAGATTGAACTGCAGAGAAGCATCACTCAGGGGAAATCTAGTCTAGCAGGAGAAACCAGGACTAGCAGGAGAAACCAGGGGACTAGAGGCCAGGCTCTTGTGACTGGGAAGCTGGAGAACACAGAAGCGCAGGTGACAGTCCACCTGCTGTCCGCGTGACTGGGCGTCTGGAGAACACCGGCGCACAGGAGACCGACTGCGCCACTGGGTGGCTAGTGATTGCCCACCCGCCAGTGACCTAGAGCTGAAACCAACTGGAGACAGTCCAGTTCCATCCCCGTATTCGAACATTTCGGCAAGGAGCCTGGGCCCGCCAAAGCAGAGGGGTGACGTCACTGGAGCTCGGCCTTCGGAATTCCCTACAAGTGGAATCCACTTTAGCAGGCATAGTCTACCAACACAAAGGAGAGACAACAGAGATACACAACACCGAAACAAATCTATAGAATAAAACAGAAACACAGCAATCAAATAGAGCTGGAAAGTAACATGAGCATCATGAAAAAACAAGGGAAAGAAAGGAGTACAAACAATGCAGTACAACTTAATTCTACAGGAGGACCTAGAAGCATCAGAAACAGGGATAGGGAAAGAACTTAAGGCATTCCTAACTCAGATGGAAAGGAATATTAGAGAAGACATGAGGCAGCAAGTCCAAGCAATAAAAGTATATTTTGAAAATGAATTAAACAAACAAACTCAAATGGCAAACAACGAGCTTTACCAGGAGATAGAGATCTTAAAAGAAATCAAACAGTAATACTAGAAATGCAGGAAAGTATTAACCAAATTAAAAACTCAAACGAGAATATTACAAATAGACTAGATCAAGCAGAAGTCAGAATATCAGATAATGAAGACAAAGTTTTTCAACTTGAAAAGAATATAATCAACACAGAAAAGAGGCTTAAATCCCACTAGCAATCTATTCAAGAGATATTGGATGTCATAAAAAATGAGAGTCATTGGGATAGAAGAAGGCATAGAGATTCAAACCAAAGGAATGGAGAACATATTAAATAAAATAATTCTAGAAAACATCCCAGAGATGAAAGATGGATCGGATTGTCAAATCCTGGAAGCCTACAGGACCCCAAACATTCAAAATCATAATAGACAAACTCCAAGACATATAATTATGAAGATAGGCAACATACAGAACAAGGAGAGAATATTAAACACTATAAGAGAAAGGAGGCAGATTACATTCAGGGGAAAACCAATTAGGTTAATGACTGATTTTTCATCACAGACTTTGAAAGTGAGAAGATCCTTGAACAATGTATTTCAAATGCTGAAAAATAATGGATTCCAACCAAGAATACTGTATCCAGCAAAATTAAGGTTCAGATTTGAAAACGAAATTAAAGTCTTTCACAATAAACAAAAGCTAAAAGAATTCGCAGCCAGAAAACCAGCACTGCAAAGCATTTTGAGCAAAATACTACAAGAAGAGGAATTGATAAATAGTGCCGAAAACTAACAGCAGGAGGTATCTCAGTAAAGGGGGAGGAAAATAACCAAAAAAGTAAAAACTAGCCAAACTAAAACATAATAAATAAATAAACATGATTGGAAGAACAAATCATATTTCAATTGTAACCTTAAATGTTAATGGATTATATTCACCAATCAAGAGAATGGGCTAGTAACCTGGATCAAAAAAAATAAATCCAACAATATGCTGCCTTAAGGAGACTCATATGATAGGAAAAGACATACACAGGGTGAAGGTAAAAGGTTGGGAAAAATCATACCACTCACATGGCCCTCAGAAGCAAGAAGGAGTGGCCATACTCATGTAGAATAAAATCAACTTCAAACCTAAGTTAATCAAAAGGGAAAAAGAAGGGCACTATATTCTGTTAAAAGAAACCATCCACCAACAAGACATAACAATTATGAATTTGTATGCACCAAGCAATGGAGCTGCAATGTTCATAAAACAAACTCTCCTCAAGTTCAATAGCCAAATAGACTACAACACAATAATTATGGGTGACTTCAAGACACCACTCTCGGCATTAGACAGATTCTCTAGACAAGAACTGAATAAAGAAACTATCAAACTCAACAGCACAATTTGTAACCTAGACTTGAACGACATATATAGAATATATCAGCCATCATCAAGTGGATACATGTTCTTCTCAGTTTCACATGGATCCTACTCAAAGATAGACCATATATTATGCCATAGGGCAATTCTTAGTAAATATAAAAGCATGGAGATTATACCATGCACTATATCTGATAATAATGGAATGAAACTGGAAATCAATGATGAAAGAAGGAAGGAAAAATCCTACATCACATGGAAAATGAACAACATGCTACTGAATGATCAATGGGTTACAGAAGACATAATGGAGGAGATAAAAAAAATTCTTAGAGACAAATGACAATACAGACACAACATACCGGAATCGATGGGACACAATGAAAGCAGTTTAAGAGGGAAGTTCATTTCTTGGAGTTCTTTCCTCAAAAAAAGAAAAAAATCAACAAATAAATGAACTCACACTACACCTCAAAAACCTAGAAAAGGAAGAGCAAAACAACAGCAAATGTAGTAGAAGACAAGAAATAATTAAATTTAGAGCAGAAATCAACAAAATTGAAACAAAAAAAATTTAAAAATTTGATAAAACTAAAAGTTGGTTCTTTGAAAAAATAAATAAGATTGACAGGCCCACAGCCATGCTAATGAAGAGAAGAAGAGAGAGAACTCAAATTACTAACATACGGGATGAAACAGGCAATATCACAACAGACACTACAGAAATACAGAAGATAATTAGAAAGTATTTTGAAACACTATATTCCAATAAAATAGAAGATAGTGAAGATATCGATGAATTTTTTAAGTCATAAGATCTGCCCAGATTGAGTCAGGAAGACACACGCAATTTAAACAGACCAATAACAAAGGAAGAAATGAAAGAAGCCATCAAAAACTACCAACCAAAAGAAGCCATGGACCGGATGGGTATACAGCGGAGTTCTACAAAACCTTTAAAGAAGAATTAATACCAATATTTTTCAAGCTATTTCAAGAAAAACAAAAAGAAGGAGCTTTTCCAAATTTATTCTATGAGGATAAATCACCCTGATCCCGAAACCAGACAAAGACACTTCAAAGAAAGAAAACTACAGACCAATATCTCTAATGAACTTCAATGCAAAACTTGTCAATAAAATCCTGGCGAATCGAATACAAAAGCATATAAAAAAAATTGTGCACCATGATCAAGTAAGATTCATCCCTGGGATGCAAGGCTTGTTCAATATACGGAAATCAATAAATGCCATTCACCACATCAATAGACATAAAGACAAGAACCATATGATCATCTCAATAGATGCAGAAAAAACATTTGACAAAGTTCAGCATCACTTTATGTTCAAAACACTAGAAAAACTAGGGATAACAGGAACTTACCTCAACATTGTAAAAGCTATATATGCTAAACCTCAGGCTAGCATCATCCTAAATGTGGAAAAACTGAAGGCATTCCCTCTAAAATCTGGAACAAAACAGGGATGCCCTCTATCACCACTTCTATTCAATTTAGTTCTTGAAATACTAGCCAAAACAATTAGACAGACAAAAAAAATTAAAGGCATAAAAATAGGAAAAGAAGTATTCAAATTATCGCTATTTGCAGATGTCATGAAAATATATTTAACAGACCCCAAAGGGTCTACAATGAAACGGCTAGAGTTAATAAATGAATTCAGCAAAGTGGCAGAATATAAAATTAACACGCATAAATGAAAGGCATTCCTGTATGTCAGCAACACAACTTCTGAAATGGAAATGAGGAAAACCACTCCATTCACAATATCCTCAAATAAAATAAGATACTTGGGAATCAACCTAACAAAAGACGTGAAAGTTTTATATACTGAAAACTACAGAACCCTAAAGAGAGAGAGAGAAGAAGATCTTAGAAGATGGAAAAACAAAAGACCCAGAATAGCAAAAGCAACTCTAAACAGAAAATATGAATCTGGAGGTATAGTGATACCAGAGTTCAAACTGTACTAAAAGCAATAGTAACAAAAACAGCGTGGTACTGGTAACAAAATAGGCAGGTGGAACAATGGTACAGAATAGAGGACACAGAAACCAATCCTCAAAATTACAACTTTCTTATATTTGAAAAAGGGGCTAAAAGCATGCAATGGAAGTAGGATAGCATCTTCAAACAATGGGGTAGGGAAAATTGGGGAAAGGTGGGGCAAGGGAGAGAAGTGAACAACAGCAGATGAGGTAGAGAAAGAAGATGGGAGGGGATGGGAGGGGGTATAGTAGGGGATAGTAGGGGATAGGAAATGTAGCAGAATACAACAGTCACTAATATGACATTATGTAAAAATGTGAATGTGTAACCGATGTGATTCTGCAACTCGTATTTGGGGAAAATTGGGAGTTCATAACCCAATTGAGTCAAATGTATGAAAGATGATATAGGATGAGCTTTGTAATGTTTTGAACAACCAATAAAAAATAAATAAATAAAGGTTTAAAGTTGAGTGGGAAGAAATCAGCTAAAAAAGAGTTGAGATGCATTCATTTTGCTAAGCAGAAACTTTGTTTTGTGTACTTGTAACTATCACAAATTTATTTTACCAGAAAACTGGCTTTTAAAAATGCACATAATTGAGATTAAAGGATAATCCACTTACCTTCAAGAAAAACTCATAGCATTTCCTATATTTTTCATATTTTATTTTTTTGTGAATATTTTGACATGGACCAGGTCTAGACTTAGGCTATTCTTCCAGAATACTACCTCATCTGACAAGTTGGTACAATGTGTTGGATTGTTCTTTTCATCTTTTGTTTAATAGTTTCTAGATGATAATGTGTATTTTTCCATATGTTTGTTTGGACATACATACCCAACTATATCTTTGCATTTTCTGTTTTACTGGGGAAGAGACTCATCAAAAGCTCTTTATTATATGTATCAACAATCAAACATTTAGAGCATGCAATTATACATAATTTTGCATGAAAATATTTTTGTACCATTTTTATAAAGATTTAGAATTATTAATACTGTCCCTACTGTAATTAGTAACTCCTTACAAAAAGAATTAATCAATTGACTTTATATCAATTATGAATATGAAAATTACTAAAATAAGTATTTGGCAATTAATATGCAATTGATAGAAAGTGAAATCACAAGAAAGCCATTTAAAATGTCAGTGCATATGGTCCTTAAATAATAGGTTGTTCAAAAAAAAAATTCTCTAATTCAAAAGAGTTAATATGCCATATTACAGCTAAATGTGATATAAAAACCTTAAATTATCAGTATTGATAAATAAGAATGATACCTGTTTACTTAAATATGTTTATTTGATTTTCACTGTAAGATGTTAATTCTGGAAGACTTGAGAATTAAGAAAGACTTGGTCTATATTATTTCTAACAGGCTAATCAAAGTACTTTTAAATATATATATGTATGTAACACATATGCATGAATATAGATACATATGCATAATAAATGTATTGTAATATATTTATCAGGTGGTTATAATTTTTAAATTTTCTCAAGAAAAGAATGACTATAAAAAACAGTTTTAAATGTAAATTTCATAGCATAGTACTGTTTGTAATGCTATGAGAGAAAAATACTTATGGAGGGAAAATGAAAAAGGAAGAGAGAGAAGGGGGAAAATGAGGAAGAAAGTGAGTAAAGAAGAGGGAGAGGAGTGTTTGATGAAAAGATAAAAGTGGAGGGCCTGGGTTTGTGACTCAGTGTTAACATGCTTGTCTAGCATGTGTGAGGCAGTGGGTTATATTCTCAGCACCACATACGAATAAATAAAATGAAGGTCTATCAACAACTGAAAAAATAAAAAAAGGAGAAATATTACCAAAATTCCAAGATTTTATGAATGTTAAATACAAAAAATTATGTTGCATAGCCTTATGTAAATTCTAGACTCCCCAAAATAATCATTAAATGCTAGATTATTAGTGTTATAACTAAAAATCCATTGCTCTTTCTTCTACATTCTGTGGCATGCTAGTGCTAAAATAAATTGTATTATAACACCAAAATAAAATTCTAATATTTATACAGTAACTGACCCAGTTTAACATCAATGCAAGAAGATTCCTATGTGATATAATGTGTATTTTGACGTTCATTTTTATTCAACACTGGTACATTACTATTTCTCCAGTTAATGCACATCATAGGATGTATATTTCATCCACAATTTAGCAAATATATACACATTTGTTTTGCTTTCAATCACTTTTGCTTCAGAACACATGTATTCCTCCATGTTTCTTGACTTCTCTTTTTGTGACACTTCTTTCCAAACACATTATTTTCGATTTCCATTATCACTTTTGAAGCAAAACTGACACACCCGTCATGATAAAACATAACACTAATATTACCATTAGATGTAAAACTGGTTTAAATGAATGATTGTACATCAATATAAGATTTCTTGTATACTTTCAGATATCAATTCAATCCATTATTCAAAGTGAAACCAGTTATATCATTTATTCACAGTATGGTCTATTCATGCATTGTCTATATATTGATAGACACATGGTACACCTCTGTGTACTCCCAACAATAATTTCTATATCTTCAAAATATTGCTCCCAGAAATGGTGGAAAAAATATGCATGTCAACTGATCTACAATACATTTTATCACAGTAATATTCTGGACACAAAATGCAAAGGTCACACTTATGACTGTCCCAAAGCCTAAATGGAAAGTGAACATGGATTACTAAAAACATCCATGTCCAGGTTGCCTAATGCTCTCAAATGTCAATCCTATTGGTGATTACATATGTGTTTCTTCCTAAGACTACATTTTCAATCTCACCCTGTTGAAACTGTCTAAACCTCTCACTCATTTTATAATTTGCCTGATTTCCTACTCTCTATTCACATCTGCTTTCCTACTTTTTTCCCCAGTTCATCATTGTGACTGACTCTTCACATGTGCTGACATTTATATTCAATCTCTACCAGAAACCCTATTGCTAAAGAACTTTTGGTCCATATTCTATACTCAATCTTCTTCGTAATCCTACCGACTATATTCCTAATCCTAGCAAAAATCCCTTTTTTAACTGGATGCTCTCTTCTACATTCAATCATCGAAGGTACAAGGATCTATGCCATTGCATATCAATTTATCTGAGACATATGTGCAGAACATAATTCAAAGCTAAGTATCCCACTCAAAGGCCAAATTCCCTTCTAGGATTCAAATCTTACCTAGATTTATATTTCAATACTTATATTTCACCTATATTTTCATGTAAATATCGCAGGTTTCCAATAACATTGTTCATCAAGCAGAATGATTCCTAACCCATATTGAACATGTTATTAATCCTAACCATACACTGTTCCTCAATCTAACTTTACAGAAGAGCAGAGACAGAGTTGGTATTACAATACAGGAATGTATGGATCTTCCACCTGCTGAGAACCTCAAAGGTCCATGTAGAAATAATCCCTGGAGAATGTGTAGGATGCTATGAACGACCTGAGAGGGCAAAAGTCATCTTCCATGGCAAAAAAACATGGTCAGGATAAAGGGTTGTGTCTTAATCAGAATCTCTCTTCTTAATGTAGAGAAGATGGACCAAACCAAGCCTCTGTGGAGAGCTGTTCCCCAGTACCTATGGTTGATATACCATTCTAACTTATGAAAATGTCAGAGGAAGTAGGTGCAGCCTCCATCTCATGGGACCCTTGGAAGCATCTGTTAGGACAAAGTGGTTGCCAAGGCTGTGACCTCATTCAGTTCCTGAAGGAAGTGACCTACCTCACTTTCTTGGTGATGGAATCTCTGAACTTGGGATCCAGGAAACCAGGCACACAGAGCCAGTCCCAGTGCCAGTCCCAGTGGTCTCACTTGTTTGGATTTACCAAGGACACAGTCAGTCTTTCTTGGTACCTACTGATGTGAGGATGGCCAAATGCCAGAAAAGCTCTGAAGAGGGGCCCTTCCTGAGAAAGCAGAAAGTGGCTCACCAATGGATCCTCACAACTTCACAGAGTTGGCCAAAGAAAACAGATCTGAGACAAGACAGGCCATTTTGGGGTAACATAGTATGGCCCACCATTCAGAGGACACACTGTATAGTCACAGACCTACTTGGGGAAAGGAGGTGCCTTTGTGGGTGTGGGTGTGAGTTTTTGGTTCTGTCTCATTTTCTGAGAATAGGTGGAAAAGGCGGGTTTTTTTTTGGTTTGGTGTGGACTCTTTATAGTAGGTCGTTTGACAAGGTGAGTGTTTCTTTATCTATGTATTCCACTGTGTCCATGGTTGAAGACATTAGAAAAGAGAATGCATCAAGGATGTGTCCTGTCTATTAGGAAGCTTCCCAGCATTCATCCTGCCCGATTTATTAATGGACTGTGGCTTGTCTTATAGATGTGCAACACCTACTAAATTCCTAAGTTCAGGTTTTCTTCCTAAATTCTGGCCACTCTCCAAAATAGTCTTATGGATTTGTGTCCAAGATATGTACCCCTCCAAGCTCTGTGACATGGCCATGTACTGGATAGCTGAAGGAAATGGGAGCATCTCAGAAAACACAGATATCAGTGTGACCAGTAATGTCTCAGTGGAAAAACCCTTCTTTTGGCCTTTTGCTTACCTATTGATCTGTTGACCTGAATGTCAGGAGGTCTTTGCCTCAGTCCACCCATTTGGGAAGACTGATGAAAACTGTTTTCAAATGGAAATGCATGCGCATCACCTGTCGCTCTTTGTTTAATTGCTTAGGATAAGGATGTGTCTGATTCAGCCTCTTGGCCCTGTGTGATTCTGTGGCTTAGATTCTCAGCACCTCATGGATCTAAAGAAAGATTCCATGTGTGTATCCAAAACAAAAATGGTAAAAAACCACGCTGACTTTAGGAAAATAAGTGGCAAGGGAGCTCTTTTTAACACTGTCTTGGGCTGCGCCCCTCATGGAAAACTCCAGCAAGAGGTTATGATTAGTGTCTATATGGAAGAGGATGAGGGCCTTGTGGGAGTGTTTTGGTTTTAATTGTGTTTATTTGTGTGGTGGTTGGAAGTGATGACTGGGTCCACCTGGGCTTGAACTCTGGTGTGATACCCTTAGAGACTGAGGTCTAGAACTGACGTCAGAGAAGTATTGCCATGAATTGTGTTGGGGTTTTAGGAGGCCATGCATGAGAGTCGCTCTTGGAAACTGAGATCTTGGACCAGGGTAGCTTTCCACAGAACACTGGGAATCACATGATTTCATTCTGAAAGACTTGGCAGCAATAGTTGAGAGTCAAAACTCACATGGACCTCATATTGTAGACCTCAATGGGCCTGGCTTCATGTGACTTTTTGGTCACTCTTTGGGAAGACTTTCCTCTGAGAGTTCTCCAGAACTTTCATTGAAATAAACTTCCTCAACATTTAATGGTTCCTGAATAAATTTAAACCCACAGTGCCTCCAACTTCATCCTTTAAAAATGGCTAGATAAGTACCATGACATTTTTTAAATTCCCATGACCAGATGGCACTGGAGTAACTTTGGATCTTATGCTGTTGATCATGAGTGTACAAGACAGTGCCTTGATTGACTTGGTTTCATGAGAATGGTGTAGAACAGAGATGCCAGTAATTTGGAGACTGCTGAGTTGGGGCCTAGAGCAGTGATGTGCAGGTGTGTGATAAAACATCTGTGTTGGGGCCATGTGGATCTGCCATTGGCTTCCAAATGGCTTGTGACTGACATGCTGCAGCCAGCAGACCCTTATATGTAAAGGCATCTTGTTATATGGAGATTTTTCAGGGCAATGTTCAGAATCAAGTTGCTATGGTCAAGGGGGCAAGCATGTGCGATAGAAGCCTGGTTGGTGCATTTATATGCAGACCCTGACACACCACATGTGACAGAAATCCCTCCAGCACTGTGCCCCAGTTGAAATCCTTGTATTTCAAGAAGCAAATACCAAACTCCAAGTGCAGCAGCAAGAAACACCACGAAAACTGGAGGATTACCAACTGGGTTCACAGTCCAAACAGGGAGACACTTAGCCCCAAGTTGCCACAGTTTACCTACAAAGAGAGAATTCAGAACTGCTGCCACATGTTCATTAGGAAAATAAGAAACAACATCCTCCAGGTCACATAGATGAAGACCCAGCTTTGATGGTCTCACTACAAAGAAAGCTAAAGCTTCTGACAACAACGTATATTTCAAGTGCCCAACCTCAGAGGCAGTTTCTCAAGAAGTCTTTAGGCAAGCAGAGCTCCATGTTTCTGGAGTGTTTACCCTTTCCCTTACTTTTGGAAACTCCTCTACCACCTTCAAGGTTGTGAACTCCTGAGCATTTTCCATTCCAGATATGTATTAACAGATTTTCTAATTCTTCTCCTCTAATTGTGTCTTACTTGGGGCGAAGGTAATGTCAAGGCATTTTTCTGGATGAGAGTGGAAAGATTTTTGTTTAGCATATGTTTGCATACACATTGGATTCATTTTCCTATTTTCCATTTGAAATACTGAATCCCTGACACTAACCCATACTGTACTAGAATCTGACTACTAATCCTAATATGATGGAGAAAAAGAATCCTAACAGAAAAGAAATAGAAGCTGTTCAGAGAAGGCATGGTATATATTTGGACTTGCCTTTTGCAAGTAGGTGTTATAATTCTAGTCAATTTTTAATTGAAATAGTCCTCCATGTGTTTTTAAAGTTAACAAATATGTGAATTCCTGTCTCCCTTTCACTGTAGACTATTCAGCACATCTATTTTATATGCACATAAAGAATCCTACCTTTTATCACGTGTATATTTTTGTGCGGTAGCTGATTTGGCAGATACAAATTTTGAGAAGAGATCACTCCTCCTAGATGCTGTTGGAACTGAAAATTGAACCTATGGGTGAGCTTCCTAGGAGAACAACATTATACATAAATCCCTGTTAAGTAAATTGAATATTTTTAGATCTGTGAATGATGTATATTTCATGGTGAATTTGGATTGGCATATATGTTGCTACATTTTAAAATTTGTGTGTGTGTGTGTGTGTATACACACATACACACTCTCCAGATTTTTCAAAATATGAAATATATGTGTCTTATTTACACTCCCTAAATTCATTCATGTTCAAGTATGTGGATTTATAATCAACTTTTCACAAGATTATTTTCGGAAATATTCATCCACCTGAAATTCATATTTGTTTTCTATTACTGAAAACTAACTTCAGTGAATGGTGCATACGTATCCTGTTGATAGTCACAGCCGAAGGGGCCACAGCAAACTTCCAGGTGCCAGCAAACTTTCAGCTGCAGGCTGATGACTGGCTCACAGCGGCCTTAGCAACTTCTAGCTCATTGTCTCCTCTGTGGTGATGCTCATTGGAGATGCTCATTGAGATGTTTCCCCGCCTTTCAGACTTCCAGCTTATGATTGGCTCACAGCAGCCCCAGCAACATCTAGCTGATTGGCTCCTCTGCGGTGATGCTTATTGGGCTGTTTCCCTGCCCATTCAGACCATGGAGCTGCTCATTGGGGGACTTTTTTGGCTCTGCCCACGTGACCCAGCCAATCTGCCTCAAGAGCAGGAGGATTGTGAGAAGTGGATAGAGGCTTTTGTGGGAGGGAGAGGCTTTTGGGAAGCTGGTGTTGGGAGTTGGGGTTCTGAGGATTTTTCCTGAGAGGTTGTTTTGCTTGGCGTGTGTGGTTCTAAAAATAAAGTTAGTTTCTTTTGACAAGTGGATTCTGATTGTGCCCAGCCAGACAGCGGCATTTGGTGGCTCATATGGGGAGCGACTGAGGGTAACTGATAAGGTAAACTGCTCGCTCTTGAGGGCAGGGCGAGAGGATGGGTAGCCATTTTATGATTCCTATTTTGTTTTAAGTTGCCTGTCCCTGGAGATGAGTGAGATGGAAGAAAAACTGCTCACATCTGAGGAAAAACTATTTGTGTCTGAGGAACAGATAGGGAGAAAGGCTATAATAATTTTTTGTTGTTCCATTTTTATTTCGTTCTATCTCTTTTTTTGTTTGGTGTTATCTTGTTGGTTTGTATTATAGTAGAAATATGGGATCAAAAATTAGTAAAAAACAAACCAAAAAAGTGTTAAGTAAATTGTTAGAGGAAGGAGGCATCCCAGTAAAATCAAGAGCAGTCATGGCAATTGTTGATACAATACAAAAATGTAGACCATGGCTTTTTAAGGAGGAGTTGTTAAATATATCACAATGGAACCATCATGGTGCAGATTTAAAAAGAATAGAAAAGAAAAGCCCAGGGATTCTGCCAGTTGGCACATTGCCATTGTGGACATTCATATCTTGTTTGCTTAGTTCAAAGCCTTCAGTTCAGTCAATGGTAGAGGAAGAAGAAGACATATTGATTCAAGTAAAACAGAAGGTGTCTCAAGTTAGTCAGACAGAAGAAAAAATTCAAGTAAAAGAGAAGGTCTCTCGAGCTAGTCAGATAGAGGAAACTATTCAAGTAAAAGAGAACGTCTCTCGAACTAGTCAGACAGAGGAAAAAATTCAAGTAAAAGAGAAGGCCTCCAAAGCTAGTTAGACAGAGAAAGAAAGTGTAAAACAGTAAAAAACATCAGGGGAAATTTACAACAGGAGACTGCTACTAACACCTTTCTATCACCAGATGACATAAGTGTCCAACTAACAAGGCCACTTTCTTATGCTGGGAGGCCCCCAACTCCCGCAGTTGATAGTTAGGATCCTGAGACAAGATCTCAAATATTAACATGCCCTGTATTTGAGGGAGGAGGGCAGCGTGTTTACCATGCTTTAAATTTCAAAACAGTGAAGCAGCTAAAAGAGGCTGTAACAACCTATCGTCCTCAAGCACCCTTCAATGTAATCATGGTCGAATCCATTAACAACTTGAACATGAAGCCAGTGGATTGGGCTAATATGTGTAATGTTGTGCTAAATGGAGGACAATGCATGTTATGGAAGGTTGCCAATGAGGAATGTTGAAAGGAGACAGCTAGGCGAAATGCAGGAGCTGGTTATCCTCAGAGAAATCTAGATATGTTGTTAGGAAAGGGACCTTATGAAGATCAGCCGCAGCAAATTGCATATGATCATGGTGTATGTGCAGAAATTGGTGTAGATGCAATTAAGGCATGGAAGACTTTACAAGAACATGGAGGTTTACAAGGTCAATTATCTAAGGTAATACAAGGAGCTAATGAACCTTATGCTGAATTTGTAGATAGGCTTATTCAAAGAGCTACCAGAGTTTTTGGGAATACAGAACAAGCAATGCCATTACTAAAACAACTGGCTTATGAGCAAGCGAATCGTTGTTGCAGAGATATCATTAGACCATGGAAAAATGAAGATTTAAACACATTGATTTAATTATGTAGAGACATTAATGAACAAGAGCAAGTCATGGCAGCTGCAGTAAAACAGGCTTTAGTTGCCAGATACATTAATGAACAAGGGCAAATTTTGGCAGCTACAGTAAAACAGGCTTTAGATGCCAGAACAAGAACATGCTACCAATGTGAAGAAACAGGACATTTTAAAAGGAATTGGCCCATAGAAGGAGGGTTTAACAATATTAGGTATCAAAGGAGTAGAATACCAGGTATTTGGCCACAATGCCATAGAGGGAGACATTGGGATAATGAGTGCTGTTCTCAAACCACCATAGAGGGTACTCAATTATCAAAAAATGAACAAGGACCAGGTGTTTATCCACGATATCATGGAGAAAGGCATTGGGCTCAATTGCCAAATAAATGGACAGGGGGTCCCAATGCTCCGGGGCCCCAAACCACAAATATACAGAGCACTGGAGGAACCCAGCAACCCCAACAGGGTAGTGCCCAGGACACATTGTCCATCAGATCCCTCATCAGACAAACCAGAGGGAGCACAGTGTTGGACATCTGCGCCTCTGCCAGATCAGTACTAACTCCAGAGATGGGAGTTCAAATCATTCCCACAGGGGTAAAAGGACCTCTTCCCAAAGGAACCATGGGCTTATTATTGGGATGCAGATCTTCTACTCTAAAAGAACTTATGATAAGTCCTGGGGTGATTGATCCCGATTATGAAGGTGAAATAAAAATTATAGCCAGTTCTCCAAAGGACATATCAGTAATTTCACAAGGAGATAGAATAGCACAGTTACTAATAATACCCAGCCTATATGATAAATTTTCCAGTCGTACTGTAGAAAGATGTTCCAAGGGATTAGGCTCCACAGGTGTAGATTTGGCTATGCTTTCTTTAAATTTAGATTCTCGCCCCATGCTAAAACTAAATATTCAAGGGCATGAATTGAATGGGCTACTGGATACAGGTGCAGACATTAGCATCATCTCTCGTCAAGAATGGCAAAAACATTGGCCATTACAACAAGCCACTCAAACGCTTCGAGGCCTATAAGTGGTGACTAATCCCCATAGAAGTAAAATGGTATTAGATAGGAATGATCCTAAAGGATGTGAAGGAACTATACAGCCATATGAATTGGATCATCTTCCCATAAATTTATGGGGACGAGATGTCCTAGATCAATTAGGTTTGACATTAACAAATAACATCAACCAAAATGCAGCCACTATTATGACTAGACAAGGTTTTAGGAAAGAAAAAAGATTAGAAAAACAAGAATAAGTCATAGCAGCACCAATACAAATAGATCAAGGAACAGAGAGACATGGGTTGGATTTTCAGAAAGGGCCACTGAGACAATAAAAATTACCTGAAAATCAGAAAGACAGTATGGGTTCCTCAGTGGCCCCTGACTGAAGAAAAGATACAAGCAGTCCATGACCTGGTAAAACAACAATTAGCAGAAGGACATATACAACCGACTGTATATCCCCAAAATACTCCCATTTATGTCATCAAAAAGCAATCTGGTAAATGGAGACTATTGCAAGATTTTAGAGCCATTAATAATGAGATGGTTATTATGGGACCTGCTCAATCAGGGATTCCTCAATTGTCTGCTTTGCCAATAACCTGGTATGTTTTAGTTATAGATATTAAATATTGTTTTTTTTTTCAATTATAATTCATCCTAAGCATAGTCCAGGTTTTGCTTTTACTATCCCTGCACTGAATCATGAAGGTCCTGATCAGAGATATGAATAGAAAGTACTCCCTCAAGGGATGGCTAACAGCCCAACTATGTGTCATATTTATGTTAACAAAGTAATCCAGCCACTTAGAAATCAAAATTCTGAACACAAATATTTCACTATATGGATGATGTATTATTAGCACACAAAGCTAAAAACACATTGCTAGAAAGTTATGCCACACTTACAAACTTATTAAAAATTATAATGTAGAGATAGCAATAGATAAAGTACAATTAAATTTTCCAATTAATTATTTAGGAGTTCTCTTATCCTCAACCATGGTCAGTCCACCAAAAATTCAAATACGAGTAGATCAACTCAAATCACATAACGACTTTCAAAAGTTATTAGGAGACATTAATTGGATAAGGCCTTATCTAGGTATACCAACAGGAGAGTTGGGACCTTTATTTGATATCCTAAAAGGTCTATCAGATAAAAATTCACCCCGCATGTTAACACCTGAAGCAATAAAGGCATTAAAAATCAATGAAACATATATGGAAAATATGCATTTGGATAGAATTGATATAAGTTTGCCTTTATTATTTATTGTACTACCAACAAAAAATATTCCTACAGGAGTATTTTGGCAAGAAGGTCCATTATTATGGATACATTTATCTTATTCTCCTTACAGTATTCTTACTAGGTATCCTGAGGCTTTAGGATAATTAATACTCAAAGGAATTAAAGCAGCAAAGGGAGTGTTTGGAATTTCTTCCAATAAAATTTTTACTCCATATACTCTGAATCAAATTGATGAGTTAGCTAATGAGTTAAATACTTGGGCAATAATCATGGTCCAATCTAATGTTTCATTTGATAACCACTTACCATCTAACCCTTTATTGTCTTTTTGGTCATCGCATCCTGTAATTTTTCCAAAATTGAGAAGAAAAACACTTATCATGAATGCTTCAAATATATTCACTGATGTATCAAATAATGGTACAGCAGCAATAGTTATACCTGATAAAACTTATAAATTTTTAGTACCCAAACAATCAGCTCAAAAGGTAGAGCTTAATGCAGTATTACAAGCTTTTGAGATATTTAAATATTCTGTATTTAATTTATTTTCCGATAGTCAGTATATAGTTAATGCTATAGTATCCCTTAAAGTTGCTGGTAAGATTTCTCCTTTCTCTACTGTTTTCTCTTTACTTTCCAATATAAAAAGTCTAATCTGGGACAGAAAAGATCTATTCTTTATAAGACATAGCAGGGCACATCCAAAAAGAAGATGATTTGACTCAAGGCCTTATCAGCTGATATCCAAAATTCCAGTTTGACTATCCTTACATCTGAGATAGAACCAGGATGCTTTTTTCATTATCTATTTTATTATTGCCCTTTCCCACATTCTATTTTGTTTTTTGAGCTCATACAGACCTAGTTTAATGTTTTGCTGATCAGTTCTATTTTTTGACAAAAGAGTTTTTGAACATTGCAATGGAGATTTCACGTGTAAAAAGTTATAAGGCCTTTACTATTAGGTTATGTGTTGTATGTATTATATTATGTGTGCACACTTGTGTTTTGTGTTATATGTTTGAATGTTCGTATGTCCATATATGATATATGATGAGCGCTCATAAAAAAAAATGGATCCAAATATTTTTTTATTCACATTATTTAAATGGTTTAATTTAAATTGGGTAAAGAGCTGTTGAGGTTTGTTTTAAAATTTGAAAAAAAGGAGGTTAACAGATCTGTTTCCTTTCTTTCACCTTTCCTTTTCATTATATTTAATAATTATCTTCAAGACAATGTAAATAGTTAAGAAAATTGTTTTCTTTCAGTGCCTTCTGGAATGTTACATAATTTTTCTTTAGCCATTATTGCCAGAATTCCTATCTTCATCCCAGTGCTGGTGAAATCAAAGATAAAACCAATCTACAGCTTCTGCAATAGCCATCACTGAAATGCTTGCAGAACTTGCCTAGACACATTGAGAACTCTCCTGTATGCATTGTAAACTACCTGTTTGTGCAGCGACTTGTGGTAGTGTTCGGGTATATTTGCTGATGATGTCATCGGTGGTACAATTTTTCCAAAAGGAGCCGTCAATTGGCTTGGTGTATCTTCCTCTCTTCTGTGTGTCATTATCGTCCAGCTAATGTTTGGGGGCCATTAGAGGTGAGGCAAAGAACCTCACCACCCCCCGGTGGTACAAAGACCTCTCCACAGGTGTTGCTGTAAACTGGACCGGTAGTAAGTGATGGGTAAGATCCAATTGCAATGGTACCAACTTAACGGGTAAGGACCATATGTACTATTGGACAACCTAAGGCAGGCACTGTCCCTAAGCCACATGTGTGTTGTTTAAACAGAGAGGGGGAGATGTTGAGAGCCACATCCGAAGGGGCCCCAGCAAAATTCCAGAAGCCAGCAAACTTCCAGCTGCTGGCTGATGATTGGCTCACAGCAACATCTAGCTGATTGGCTCCTCTGCGGTGATGCTCATTGGGCTGTTTCCCTGCCCTTTCAGACCACGGAGTTGCTCATTAGGGGACTTATTTGGCTTTGCCCACATGACCTAGCCAATCGGCCTCAAGAGCAGGAGAATTGTGGGAGGTGGAGAGAGGCTTGTGTGGGAGGAAGAGGCTTTTGGGAAGCCAGTGGTGGCAGTTGGGGCTCTGAGGGTTTTTCCTGAGAGGCTGTTTTGTTTGGCGTGTGTGGTTTTAAAAATAAAGTTAGTTTCTTTTGACAAGTGGCTCCTGATTGTGCCCAGCAAGACTGCGGCATTATCCTAATATTTCTACAGTAACTGCCCCAGTTTAACAGTAATGCAAGTAGACTCTTATGGGACATGATTTGTATTTTGATGTTCATTTTTATTCAACACTGGTACATTACTATTTCTTCAGTTTATGCACATCAGAGGGTATATATTTCTTGCACAAGTTGGCAAATTTATAGGCATTTGTTTCACTTTCAATCACTTCCTGCTTCAGAACACATGCATTACTCCAGGTTTCTTAACTGGTCTATTCGTGAGACTTCTTTCCAAACATATTATTTCCGATTTTCTTTATAATTGTTTAAGCAAAACTCACACACCCTTCATGATAAACCATAAATATCATTTCACAATTAGATGTATAACTGTTTGGAATGAATGATTGTATATCAATATAAGATTTCTTATATATTTTCTGATATCAATTCAATCCATGATTTAAAGTGGAACCAGTTATATTATTTATTCACAGTATGGTCTATTCATGCATTATCTATATTCATAGACACAGGGTACACCTCTTTGTACCCCCAATACTAATTTATACATTTTCAAAATATTGCTCCCAGTAATAGAGGAAGAAATACTCATGTCACCTGATCTAAATATGCATGTTATCACAGTAATATTCTGGACACAAAATGCAAAATTCACACGTGTGATTGTACCAAAGCCTAAATGGACACTGAACATGGATTACTAAAAACATCCATGTCCAGCTTGCATAACGCTCTCAAATGTCAATCCTATCGGTGACTACATATTTGTTTCTTCCTAATATATTCAACCTCAAAACTGTTGAAAATGTCTAATACTATCACTCACCCTGTACTTTGCCTGTTTTCCTAATGTCTCTATTGATATCGGCTTTCCTACATATTTTCCCCAGTTCATCATTGTGACTGACCCTTCACATGTGCTGACATTGATATTCACTCTCTAACCAAAACCCAATTGCTAAAGAACTTTTGGTACAAATACTAAATTCACCCTTGTTCCAAAATCTACCGACTATCTTCCTGATCCTATTGATTATCCCTGTTTGAGTGGATGTTCTCCTCTACATTCAATCATCCAAGGTACAAGTCCTATGGCATTGTATATCGACTTATCTGAGACATGTGTGCAGAACGTAATTTAAAGCTATGTATCGCAATCAATTGCCCAATGCACTTCTGAGCTTCAAATCTCACCTAGATTTCTGTTTACATACTTATATTTCACCTCTGTATTCCTATAAATATTGCAGGTTCCCAATACCATTATTCATCCCACAGAATGATTCCTAAACCAAATCGATCCTGTTATTATCCCTAACCATACACTGTTGCCTCAATCTAACATTACAAAAGAGCAGGGACAGAGTTCATCTTACAATACAGGAATGTAGGGGATCTTACACCTGCTGAGAACCTCAAATTTTTATGTAGAAATGATCCCTGGAGAAGATGTAGGCAGCTATGAAGGACCTGAGAGAGCAAAAGCCATCTTCCATGGCAAACACCTTGTGATAACGAAGGGATGTGTATGAATCAGCCTCTCTTTTCTTAATGTAGAGAAGATGGACCAAACCAGACCTGCGTGGAGAGGTGTTCCCGGGTGGCCATTGTTGATATACCATTCAAACTTGTCAAAGTGTCACAGGAAGTAGGGGCAGCCTCCATCTCATGAGACCCATGAAAGCAACTGTTAGGACAAAGTGGTTGCCAAGGCAGTGATCTCATTCAGTTCCTGAAGGAGGTGACCTACCTAACTTCGTTGGTGATGTAACTCTCTGAAATTGGGATCCAAGAAGCCAGGCACCCAGAGCCAGTCCCAGTCCCAGTCCCAGTGGTCGAACTTGTTTGGATTTACCGAGGACAGAGTCAGTCTTTCTTGGTACCTAATGATATGAGGATGGCCAAATGCCAGTAGAGCTCAGAAAAGGGGCCTTTCCCTAGATAGCAGGTATTGGCTCAATGCTGCCTGCTGACAACTTCGTAGAGTGGGCCAAGAAGAACAGATCTGAGACAGGCCAGGCCATTTTGGGGCAACATAGTATGGCCCACCAGTCAGAGGACACTCCAGATAGTCACAGACCTACTTGGGGGAAGGAGGTGCTTTTGTGGATGTGGATGTGAGTTTGTGGTTTTGTCTCATGTTCTGAAAATAGGTAGGAATGGTGGTTTGTATGGTTTGGAGTTGACTGTTTCTAGGAAGTCGTTTGGCAAGGCGAGTGTTTCTATGTCTGTGTATCCACTGTGTTCGTGGTTGTAGTCTTTAGAAAAGAGAATGCATCAATGGAGGTTTCCTGTCTAGTTGGAAGCTTCCCAGCATTCATCCTGCCCACTTTATAAATGGACTGTGGCTTGCCTTATGGATGGGCAACACCTACTATCTTCCTAAGGTCCTCTACACATCTTGATTTCTGGCCTCTCTCCAGAATAGGCTCATGGTTTTGTGGCCAAGATATGTACCACCTCCAAAATCTGTTACATGGCCATGTAATGGATAGCTGAAGGGAATGGGAACATCTCAGAAAACTCAGATATCAGTGTAACCAGTAAAGTCTCAGTTTAAAAACCTTGCTTTGGCCCATTTGCTTACCTATGGTTATGTTGCCCTGAATGTCAGGAAGGTATTTGCCTCAGGCCACCCCTTTCTGAAGCCTGAAGAAAACATTTTTCAAATGGAAATGAATGGGCATCACCTGTGGATCTTTGCTTAATTGCTTTGGAAAGAGATGTGTCTGAATCAGCCTCTTGGCCCTGTGTGAGGTTGGGGCTTTGATTCTCAGAAGGTGATAGATCTTAAGAAAGATCCCATGTGTGCTTGGGTGTTCTATTGCCTCCAACTCACATAAAGGATTTATACCCGACAATCAGTAGGATTAAATTGGAGAATCAGAACAGTATTAACGGCAGGCCTATTTGATCACTCCTGGTTCACAGGAAGGGTGTCTAGGTCACCCTGACTTTAGGCAAATGAGGGGCAAGGGAGTTTATTTTGGAAACTGTCTTGGGCTTCACCCCTCATGGAAAATTCCATTCAGAGGTTACGATGAGTGTCTATATGGAAGATGATGAGGGCCATGTGGCAGTGTTTTGGTTTTAATTGTGGTCATTTGTGTGCTGGTTGGAAGAGATGACTGGGTACACCTGGACCTGAACTCTGGTGTGATTCCCCTTAGAGACTGAGTTCTGGAACTGACTTCAGGGAAGTATTGCCATTAATTTTGGTGGGATTTTAGGAGGCCACACATGAGAGTCGCCCTTGGAAACTGAGATCTAGTCTCAGGGTGTCTTTCCACAGTGCACTGGGAATCTCCACCAGGATATAAGACGATTTTATTCTGAAAGACTTGGCAACCATAGTAAAGAGTCAGAACACATATTGAACTCACATTGAGTAGACATCAATGGGTCAGGCTTCATGTGACATTTTGGCCACTCGTTGGGAAGCGTTGCCTTTTAGAGTTCTCCAGAGCTTTCATCCTCACCATTTAATGGTTCCTGAATGAATTGAAAAACCAGTGCATCCAACTTGATACTTGAAAAATGGCTAGATAAATACCATGAAATTTTTGAAATTCCCATGACCAGGTGGCACTGGAGAACCTTTGGATGTCCTGTTGCTGATCATGAGTGTACCAGACAGTGCCTTGAATCACTGGGTTTCATGAAAATGGTGTAGAACAGAGATGCCAGTAAGTTGGAATTTGCTGAGTAGTGGGCCTAGAACAGTGGTGGGCAGGTGTGTGATTAAACATCTGTGTTGGTGTCATTGGCTTCCAAATGGCTTTTGACTGACATGGTGCAGCCAGCAGACCCTTTCATGTAAAGGCATCTTGTTATATGGAGAGGTTTCAGGGCAATGTTCAGAATCAAGTTGCTAGGGACAAGGGGGAAGTCTATGTTGGATATAAGACTGGTTGGTGCATTCTCCTGGCATACCCTGACCCACCACACATGACAGAACTCCCTCCAGCACTGTGTCCCAGTTGAACTACTTGTATTTCGTGAAGCAAACACCAAACTCCCATTGCAGCAGCTAGAAAGACCATAAAAAATGGAGGATGACCACATGGCTTCAGAGTCCACACAGGAAGACACTTAGCCCCCATTGGCCACAGTTTACATACAAAGAGAGAATTCTGCACTACTGCCTCATGTTCATTAAAGAATAAGAAAACATGTGCTCCAGGTTACATAGATGCAGACCCAGCTTTGATGGTCTCACTGTAAAGGAAGCTAAAGCTCCTGACTACAACATATATTTCCAGTGCCCAAACTCAGAGGCAGTTTCTCATAAGTCTTCCGGTCAGCAGAGCACCATGTTTGTGAAGTGTTTACCCTGTCCCTTACTTTTGGAAACTCTTCTACCACCCCCAAAGTTTTGAACTCCTGAGCATATTCCATTCCAGATAAGTATTCATAGATTTTCTAACTCTTCTCCTCTAATTGTGTCTAACTTGGGGCGAAGGTAATGTCAAGGCATTGTTCTTGATTAGAGTGGGATGATTATTTTAGCACATATTTGCATAAACATTGGATTCATTTTCCTAATTTTCATTCGAAATACTGAATCACTCCCACTAACCCATACCCTACTAGACTCTATATTCTGACTCCTAATCCTAATATAATGGAGAAAAATAACCCAAAATGAATAAACATACAAGCATTTCAGAGGAGGCATGGTGTATAATTGGACTTGCCTTTTGCATTATGTAGAATTGGAGTTATAAATCTAGTCAATTTTTTGTTGAAATAGTTCTCCATGTGTTTTTTTAACTTTTGTTGTTTGTTGTTCAAAACATTATATAGTTCTTGATATATCATATTTCACACTTTGATTCAAGTGAGTTATGAACTCCCATTTTTATCCAGTATATAGTTTGCAAAATCATATCAGTTACGCATCCATTGATTTACATATTGCCATACTAGTGTCTGTTGTATTTTGCTGCCTTTCCTATCCTCTACTATGCCCCCTCCCCTCCCCTCCCCTCCCATCTTCTCTCTCTACCCCCTATACTGTAATTTATTTTTCCCCCTTGTATTTTTCCCTTTCCCCTCACTTCCTCTTGTCCGTAATTTTGTATAACCCTGAGGGTTTTCTTCCATTTCCATGTAATTTCCCTTCTCTCTCCCTTTCCCTCCTACCTCTCATCCCAGTTTAATGTTAATCTTCTTCTCATGCTCTTTATCCCTACTCTGTTCTTAGTTACTCTCCTTATATCAAAGAAGACATTTGGCATTTGATTTTTAGGGATTGGCTTCCTTCACTTAGCATAATCTGCTCTAATGCCATTCATTTCCCTGCAAATTCTATGATTTTTTCATTTTTTAATGCTGAGTTAAACTCCATTGTGGCCTCTGGCGTGCACCCAGGTTTCCGTTCCTGTCTTCCTGTTTGTTAATTTCTGGCCTATTTATTGTTGTGACCAGGACCTTAGTCAATGCCTTAGTCTGTCTTTTGCATCTCTAATCTTCCCTTTGCTCCCTTTCTTTCTCTTTGTTTCTCTCATATATTATACTTTCTCGGCTTCTCTGACTAAATCTCCCAAAGTCATATCTTGTGATCCCTCTAAGAGTTGTAACTTTCTTTTAATATCCAGGGCAGCTTGCCCAATGAAGGCCATCATGACAGATGCCTTTTGATCCTCTGCCTGAGGATCAATAGGGGCTCGAGCCTTTGACTGAGGGGGAAACCTGTCCTCAGGGAAGACTTAAAAAAGTGGAGCTTGCGATTGCCTCAGCAGACACCACCGAAAGACAGATCCAGGAGGAGAGTGAGGATGACACATGGTGAGTGACCCACAATGGGACAAGCAGTTTCGTCACATGATTTGTTTTTGTCAGGCCTCAAGGAGGCCCTCAAGACATAGGGGGCACATGTTAAGAAAAAGGACTTAAAATTATTCTTTTCATACATAGGAGAATTGTGTCCATGGTTTCCCCCTGAAGGGTCCATTGATGGTAGAAAATGGCTTAGAGTAGGAGACTGTTTAAACCATTTTTTTTGTTGTTGTTGAAGAAAAAGTCCTAGAACAAAGGTATATTAGACCTTTTGTAGACATTAATATTTTATAAGATTTTTAAACACCTAGAAAAATTTGTAAGTTTAAATTTAAAGACATTTATATTTATCTGTTTATCCAATTTAAATTGAACCATTTAAATCACGTGAATTAAAGATCTTTGGATCCACTTTGAAATAGTAAGCTTGCCTTAATTTGATTTTAATTGGAGTCAGTGGTCTTTTCTTGCATCCTGGTGTAATATTTTGTAGTTTCCCATCGAGATGACCCTGCCCCAATAGATCACAAGACCAGACTACTGGAAATTCTGAAGCTGGCCTTCCCTCCAGGGCTCCGGCATGGAGAGGCAATTTCCAAGGCCTTGGTGTGAGATTTTGGTCCAGGGAGCACTGCAGTGAACCACCGCCCTAAAACTATTAGCAAGCACATGGTGGAGGAGGCCTCCATAGGTAAGTGGCGCCTATATAACATCTGATATCCGTTTAAGGGAGATCTCTTCTGATGACAGAGTGGTGTCCTGGGGAGACACACATATACTCCTGTCTGGTACAGTAACGAGAATCATTCTGTCCTCTGTTATGTTCTGTAGGGAATTCCTCTGAAAGCATAGAGAGGTGCCAATGGGCACGCAGGAGCTCCTATCCCAGAGCTTTAGCAAGACGTTACATAGTTAGTCTGTTTTTCTGTTTCTGCGCTGGTTTTCTGTTTTTTTTGTGTGTTTTGTTCTGTGTTTCATATGTTTTTTTTTTTTTTTTTTGGTTTGTTTTAGTGTGTTTTGTTGTGTGATTTCTGTGGTAAAACTTAACTGAAAATGGGTAATAAAGCAAGTAAACTGACACCCATTTGGACTGTGTTTTAAAGAACTGTGATGAACTTTAATACCCTTTGTTAAGCAGGATGAGAGAAACCCCTAGCTGGCTGCCTGGAGCACACCCACTGCAGAGGGCAATGCCTGCTGGGGACCTAAGAACTGAGTATCTCCCAGGTTAACACGTGAAACTTTTTAAAACCCCTTGTCCCTTCAGATCGATAGAATCACAACCATTGGGCAGAGACCCCTGTTTTTCTCCTTTGTTAGCAAAGCAGTAAATCTCCCTTTTTCTTTTTCTCAAACCCTGTCCTCATTATTAAATTGGTATTAATTGGCTTCAAAATCAGGAACCAAACTTTAAGTTACAATTTTTGGTACCCCCCACACCCCGGAACTCTTTGAGAGCTGACTACTGAAATGTTAGGAGACGGAGCGTGCTTGGGGTGGAACCGAACAAGAGGAGCTAATCCTGTAAGTGAAAGGAGGGACTGAGGGACTTTCAGCAGCTGCCCAAGCCCTGTTGCTTCAGAGAATTACCTACTTCCTTCCCTGCACTGTAAGGATTTTGCCATCTCTGTTTTCTTAAAAAAGAGAAAAAGAAAACGGGGACACTAAATACAGTAAAGTCACCATGGAGACCCTTGATTTTACATTTCAGGTTGTCCCTCTGTGAAAACATCTGGTTCCCTTGTGGGAAAATCTATGGTGCCACTGGTGTAGGAGATTTTTCTCTTATCTGCTCTGGTTTAAAGGCTTCTGTCTGTAAGCCATAGTCTGGAGCTCCTTTCAGTCTGTCTTGTGTCTTTGTTTCTGGCCCTTTAAGACATGTGCAATAATGTGTTGATATTATAAATCATTTCTTGGGAATGATCTTAGCTGAATGTGTATCTAAATGATGATGTTTTATTGTAACAATCTGGCATCTGAATGGGTTTTTGAAGCATTGCACAATCTTGCAGTTAAAAGTCGGGTTTAGGAAATTGTTTAGTTTATGATTTCAGATAATTCATGCCAGAGAACTTAAATACTTAGGATGGAAAACTAGAGAACTCTACTTCCAAGTTGGCAAGTAACTTCCCAATCATTCAGGCTTTTTTTTCACCAATTTTTAATTGGGTAGCCTGGGAAAATGTCACTGTGTCTACCAGTGCATTAATTTGGACAAGGATAGTAAATCATAGTATGGTATCTGTTGACAAAACAAGATATAAAGATGTAAAATTTTGTAAACTGTGTCTTAAACTTGTATCATAAAATTTTGTGAATTTTGTCTTAAAATTGTATTATAATTTTCAACATCTGAACCTGAAAATTATGGTTGAAATGCCTTAGGCCTGAGGTGTCTGCTCAGAATAGCAGCTTTTTCCTGCTCCTTCCAGACCTCAGCCAGGACTTATGTTGAATGGCAAATGAAAGAGGCCTGCAAGCTCAGTAGGAGAGTGATCTGAGGCCTAAAAAAAATTAAATTGTATGGTATTTACTAATTAATGGCCTGTCAATTTTTCTAGGACTCTTATTTTTTCCTTAGATTCTTTATTTTTTTTTGAGCTCATGATTTTGATCCTAAAGACCTAGGATGATGTTTTTCTGACCAGTTCTATCTTTGACTAACTGTGTAGTTTTTGAAACATTGCAATGGATAGTTCACCTGGAAAAGCTACAAGGCCTTTACTATTATTATGTGTGCACAATTTTGTTATGTGTTGTATGTCTATATATTCATATGTCCGTATATCATATATATGATACACAAATTAACATTTATAAAGAGCACTCATTAAAACAAAAACGCTCATAAAAACAAATTTTAAAAAGTGGATCCAAAGATCTTTAATTCAAGTGATTTAAATAGTTGAAATTAAATTGGATAAAGAGATAAAAATAAATGTCTTTAAATTTAAGCTTACAAGTTTTTCTAGGTGTTCAAAAATCTAATAAAATATTAATGTCTACAAATGTTCTAATATGCCTTGGTTCTAAGACTTTTCCTTCAACAAAAAAATGGTTTACACTGTTCAATATATTTGTCTAATATATTGATAAATAAGTAAAGTAAATTTGATATGGGATTACTCATTCATGAGTACTTTTGTTAGATATCTGATTGATTTACTAAGGTCTGTATAAGTTTGTACTAATGTCTGTATAAGATTGTAATAATCAGTCATGTGTTAAAGAGACAAAAATTTCTTAAAACATAAGTTTACCCATAACATTGTGTTTATTAAGTTTTATTTTTTCTAGAGCAAGCAACCATAAAAATTAAACAACTGATTAAATAAGAACTGTTATTTTAGAGCACTGTACTGCCATTTATTTAAAAGCTAAACTTGGTTAATGTAGAAACTTCAATGTAATTTTATTGCTATTAATGTGCTCATATCTTTCAGGTATACGAATCTGTAAGGTAGAAACTTTAAAAGAGCATTATTTCAAGCTGGTGTTCTGAAGTTGTATGGTAAAAAAATATATTGGGCACTCATTTACTTCTTATCAATAAGATATGTAAAGTTGTATGTTACTTTTTACATTGGGGAACAATTTAAATGTATTTTTATGTTAATGAGAGTCTAATCTATATAAAGTTTAAAAACTTTCAGCCTTTCTTAAATTCATGTTTTAAATGTGATATCATATGGTGTTAACTAATGTTCATGTGACCTCAAATAATATATGTAATCTTTGTAAAATGATATTTAAAAAAACAAAGATCATCTTTAGAAGTAAAACACTTAAGTTTTATAAAGAGCCCTGCATTACCTGAGATAAGGCTCTGTGTCCCATCTTACTATATGTGAGAATGACTACGAAAGCAGTAGGTCAGATATTATTTCATTTAAAGTTATGTTCAAAAGTTGTTTTTTTTTTTCTGTCAAGATTTCTAGGATCTCAAACAGGGGATATAATGTATAACTCAGCTTAAAACTTCAGGGTAGCTATTACACGAACTAAGTATTTTTACTCTTGTTAAAAAATTTTATTTTGTAATTTCCTTATAAGTGATCCAAAGATTCCTTGTTAGTGTTTTACAGAAGTGTTGCTTTAAGAACACAACATGGGTTAATTTAAGATAATAAGTCATCACCTACAAGACAGACAGAATAATACAGATCCCAGTTAATAAAAAAGATAAATAATTATAAAGTTATAGACATTAAAGCCCAGTACTCTTAATATAAGGCTGTTAAAATTTATTTGCTGGATGATTAAGATTAGGATTTATATTAAAGTTACATGAAAAGGGACAAGAAAACCAATATTTGGCTCTTGCCCTCTGAGTCAGTCTGAATCCAGGGAACAAGGGACTTCTCAAAGACCTTTGCAACTCTGGGCCTCATATCTTCCCAATTAGGGAGATTAATGAGACCCCTGGAGAACAGAAAGCCAATCAGTGCATTTGCTAAGAAGAGGAGAGTCATCAGAGAAGGGAGACATCCCTGATGCTTCCAAGGGTAGCCACATGGTGAAGCAAGACCTGGACCCACCTAGCGCAAATGGCACTAGCAGAACTGAGAAGCTGCTCTCAAGTTTCCCCAGGAATGACTCCCATAAAAGCTCAGCTGACTGTTAACAATAGATAGAAACAAAAGTCAGTTTGACTGTTTCATGATAAACACTTAGGAAAGACAGTTAAAACCAAAATACAGCCATTCCTGGGCATTTTAAATAATAATATTAATAATAATAATAATAATTTTTTATACACATTATGTTAGCCTCCCAAAATAAGTAAGACTGGAGGCTACAAAGAAGGATTCCCAGAAAGGAATGCCTGATAACTATAAAAAGAGACTATCAAGAGGAGCTGCCAGAGGCAGAAATTTTTAGTTTAAGGCCTACAGATATTCCTAACCTACAGGTAGGGTTGGTGTTTGCTAGTACGATTATCCAGCCCTGAGTAACAGAATTAAAGGTTTCTCTATTACACACAGAGGTCATACTAGTAAAATGATTTTGTAAGATCAGATGATATTAAATCATTAAACTGTATCTTATGGAGAGGGATAACTGTAACACTAAATGTTAAATATTAAGTTGACAGTCCTGATAACTGGGAATATTAAAGCCTGCTGAGGGAACTTCTATACAGTGACATGTTCCAGCTGCTGCAACATTTTTTCAGTACTCATGGTTCTTGTTTCTCACACAGAAGAACCCATCCCCAGATGAATTTACAACCTGTTCTTCCCCAACCAGACTTCAAAACGAACTGATTTCTAAAAGGCAACTCATGTTCCTCAACTGACTTCTAAAAGGCAACTCATGTCCCTTATACTGTGCCCACTCACGTCACTCTCTCTCAGCTCAGAAGAAGCCAAAATGAGTGACGCCTCTCGTCTTACAACTATGGAGCCAAAAATAAATAGAATATCAATATAAGTAATTAATTAAGTCAGGTAAAACCAGGAATCCAATTTTGGGTGAGTTCTAAAAATTTGGAGACTGTTACCTGAGGGATTAAAATTCCCTCATTGCTCTTTCCCTACCCTATCAAAAATTTGGAAGGGACACATTAAAAAAGGGGGAATGATTTGCATTTCTCTGACTGCGAGAGATGGTGAGCATTTTTTCATATACTTGTTGATTGATTGTATGTCCTCCTCTGAGAAATTTCTGTTCAGGTCCTTGGCCCATTTGTTGATTGGGTTATTCGTTATCTCATTGTCTAATTTTTTTAGTTCTTTGTATATTCTGAATATTAGCGCTCTGTCTGAAGTGTGAGGAGTAAAGATTTGTTCCCAGGACGTAGGCTCCCTATTTACCTCTCTTATTGTTTCTTTTGCTGAGAAAAAACTTTTTAGTTTGAGTAAGTCCCATTTGTTGATTCTAGTTATTAACTGTTGTGCTATGGGTGTCCTATTGAGGAATTTGGAGCCCCACCCCACAGTATGTAGATCATAGCCAACTTTTTCTTCTATCAAACGCCATGTCTCTGATTTCATATCAAGTTCCTTGATCCACTTTGAGTTAAATTTTGTGCATGGCGAGAGTAAGGGATTCAGTTTCATTTTGTTGCAAATCTCACTCCAGTAAGATTGGCAGCCATTAGGAAGTCAAACAGCAACAAGTGCTGGCGAGGATGTGGGGAAAAGGGTACTCTTGTACATTGCTGGTGGGACTGAAAATTGGTGCGGCCAATTTGGAAAGCAGTATGGAGATTTCTTGGAAAGCTCGGAATGGAACCACCATTTGATCCAGCTATTCCCCTACTCGGTCTATTCCCTAAAGACCTAAAAAGAGCACACAATAGGGACACTGCTACATCCATGTTCATAGCAGCACAATTCACAATAGCAAGACTGTGGAACCAACCTAGATGCCCTTCAATAGACGAATGGATAAAAAAAATGTGGCATTTATACACAGTGGAGTATTACTCTGCATTAAGAAATGACAAAATCATAGAATTTGGAGGGAAATGGATGGCATTAGAGCAGATTATGCTAAGTGAAGCTAGCCAATCCCTTAAAAACAAATGCCAAATATCTTCTTTGATATAAGGAGAGTAACTAAGAACAGAGTAGGGACGAAGAGCATGAGAAGAAGATTAACATTAAACAGGGATGAGAGGTGAAAGGGAAAGGGAGAGAGAAGGGAAATTGCATGTAAATGGAAGGAAACCCTCAGGGGTATACAAAATTACATAAAAGAGGAAGTGAGGGGAAAGGAGAAAAATTTAAGGGGGAGAAATTAACTACAGTAGAGGGGGTAGAGAGAGAAGAGGGGAGAGGAGGGGGGAGGGGGGATAGTAGAGGATAGGAAAGGCAGCAGAATACAACAGACACCATAATGGCAATATGTAAATCAATGGTTCTGCAACTGATGTGATTTTGCAATCTGTATATGGGGTAAAAATGGGAGCTCATATCCCACTTGAATCAAAGTGTGAAATATGATATATCAAGAACTATGTAATGTTTTGAACAACCTACAATAAAAATTAATTTAAAAAATATTAAAAAGCAAAAAAAAAATGGGGGGGGAATGATAAACCCAACCTGATCATTTATTAAAATTGGGAGCCATCTTGCCACAAAGTCATGAAAAGATAATTTTGCTTTCCTATAAATTACTGCAAATTCTGAATCTGCTTGGAATGCCTGTCCGTGCCTTGAACTCACCCATGCCTGGCTCTCTGACCAGATAGCAGCCCTCTCTGAATATTTAGTGACACTTCATAAATATTGGCCTTCTCTGGCCAGACAACGATTCTCGTGAGTCTCTAATGGTCCTCATAAATTCTGATGATGGGGCCAGCAAAAAAAAAAAATTGTAAACTAGCAATAGCGTGATGCTTCTCCGAGTTCTGTTATCTGTAACCCCCCTTTTGTGTAACTTACTGGACTATAAAGCTGGGCTGTAGGAAAGGTGGGGTTGCTGTCTTGTTTCTGCCATTTTGAGAGGGATAGGCAGCTCAGCCAGTGGAAAAATAATAAGCTTGCTTTAATTTGATTTTAATTGGAGTCAGTGGTCTTTTCTCCTGTCCTGGTCAAACAGGTAAACACTTCACAAACATGGAGCTCTGCCGGCCTAAAACTTATTGAGAAACTCTCCCTGACCTTGGGCACTTGAAATATATGTTGTTGTCAGGAGCTTTAGCTTCTTTGTAGTGAGACCATCAGAGCTGGGTCTGCATCTATGTGACCTGGAGGACATGGTTTCTTATTTTCCAATGAACATGAGGCAGGAGTGCAGAATTCTCTCTTTGTAGGGAAACTGTTGTCACTGAAGGCTAAGTGTCTCCCCATGTGGTATGTGAAGCCATTTGCGCATCTTCCACATTTCATGGTGTTTCTTGCTGCTGCACTGGGGGTTTAGTATTTGCTTCATGAAATACAAGGAGATCAACAGGGACTCAGTGCTGGAGGGATTTCTCACACGTGTGGTGGGTCAGGGTCTCCAGGAGAATCCACCAATGAGGCTTATATCCCACATAGCTTGCCCCCTCAACCATTGCAACCTGATTCTGAACACGGCCCTGAAACCTCTAAATATAACAAGATGCCTTTATATGAAGAGATCAGACATATAGGGATTACTGGCTGCACCATGTCTGCCACAAGACATTTGGAAGTCAATGGCAGATCCAATTGGCCCCACCAGAGATATTTTATGACACAACTGCACACCACAGCTCTGGGTCACTACTCAGCAGGCGCCAACATACAGGATTCTTTCTTCTACACCATTTTCATGAAACCCAGTCAATCAAGGCACTCTCTGGTACACTCATGATCAGCAACTGGACATCCAAATGTTCTTCAGTGCCACTTGGTCATAAGAATTTCAAAAATTTCATGGTATTTATCTAGCCATTTTTCAAGGATGAAGTTGGATGCACTGTGAGTTTCAATTCTTTCAGGAACCATTAAATGGTGAATAATTTCATTTCAATGAAAGCTCTGGAGGACTCTCACAGGCAAGGCTTCCCATGGAGTGGCCAAAAGGTCACATGAAGCCAGGCCCATTGAGGTCTACAATGCTAGGTCCATGTGTGTTTTGAATCTCAACTATGGTTGCCAAGTCTTTCAGAATAAAATCATGTGATATCGTAGCTGAGATTCCCAGTGTTCTGTGGAGAGCCACCTGGGCCTATATCTCAGTTTCCAATGGGGACTCTCATGCGTGGCCTCCTGAAATCCAAACACAATTCATGGCAATTCTTCTCTGAGGTCAGATCCAGAACGCAGTCTCTAAGGGGAATCACACCAAAGTTCAAGCCATGGTAGACACAGTTATGTCTTCCAACTGCCACACAAATGACCACAATTAAAACCAAAACACTTTCACATAGCCCTCGTCTTCTTCCATGTAGACACTCATCAAATCCTCTGGCTGGACGTTTCCAAAAGGGGTGAAGTCCAAGACCCTGTCCAAAATATGCTCCCTCGCCCCTATGTTGCCTAAGGTCAGTGTGGCCTAAACACCTTTCCTGTGAACCAGGAGTGATCAAATAGGCCTGACCTTATTACTGCTCCACTTCTCCAATTTGAGGCCTACTGACTGCCAGGTATAAATTCTTTATATGAATGGGAGTCATGAAAAAACCCAAGCATCTATGGTCTAGCCTTTGCAGGCCAGGATGGAGGTCAGGAACCTTACAGAAGATGGCGAGAGACTTCATACACAATGACTGCTATTTTGACCATTTTGTATTTGTAGCACACATGGAATCTTACCTTAGATCCATCAGGTGTTAAGAATCTAAGCAGCAGCCTCACACAGGTTCACGAGGCTGATTCAGACACATCCCTTTTGGAAGCAATTAAGCAAAGAGCCACAGGTGATGCCCATTCATTTCCATTTGAAAACTGTTTTCTTAAGGCTTCACAAAGGGGTGGCCTGAGGCAAAGACCTTCCTGACATTCAGGGCAATGAAGCAATAGATAAGCAAATGGCCCAAAGCAAGGATTCTCCACTGAGACTTTACTGGTCACATTGATATCTGAGTTTAATGAGATCCTCCCATTCCCTTCAGTTATCATGTACATGGCCATGTCACAGTGCTTGGAGGTGGTACATATCTTAGACACAAAACCATGAGCCAATTCTTGAGAGTGGCCAGAATTCAGGAAGAAAACAGAAACGTAGTAAGATAGTAGGTGTTGCCCATCCATAAGGCAAGTCACAGTCCATGCGTTAATTGGGCAGGATGAATGCTGGGAAACTTTCTACAAGACAGGAAACATCCATTGATGCATTTTCTTTTCTAATGTCTACAACCACGGACACAGTGGGAGAAACAGACATAGAAACACTCGCCTTGTCAAACAATTTACTAGAAAAAGTCCATTCCAATCCAAACAAACCACCTTTCCTACCTATTCTCAGAACATGGGACAAAACCACACACTCACACCCACACCCACAAAGGCACCTCCTTCCCCCAAGTAGGTTTGTAACTATCCAGAGTGTCCTTTGACTTGTGGGTCATACTATGTTCCCCTGATATGGCCTATCCATTCTCAGATCTGGTCTCCTTGGCCAACTCTGTGACGTTGTCACGAGCATGTGGAGAGCCACTACCTACTTTCTCAGGAAAGGTCCCTGGCATGTGGCCATCCTCACATCAGTAGGTACCAAGAAAGACTGACTCTGTCCTTAGTAACACCAAACAAGTGAGCCCACTGGGACTGGGACTTGGATTGGCTCTCAGTGCCTGGCTTCCTGGATCCCAAGTTTAAAGTGTTCCATCACCAAGGAAGTGAGGTAGGTTACTTCCTTCAGGAATTTAATGAGGTCACTGCCTTGGCAAACACATTGTCCTAACAGTTGCTTCCAATGGTTCCATGAGATGGAGGCTCCCCCTACTTCCTGTGACATTTTCACAAGTTAGAATGATATATAAATCAAAGGCACCAAGAAACAGCGCTCCACAAAGGCCTGGTTTAGTCCGTCTCCTGTACATTAAGAGAGAGGCTGATTCAGCCACATCCCTTCATCCTGACCAGGTTTTTTGGCAATGGAAGATGACTTTTGCTCTCTCAGGTCCTTCATAGCTGCCTACATCTTCTTCAGGGATCATTTCTGCATGGACCTTTGAGGTTCTCAGCAAGTGGAAGATCCCCTACATCCCTATATTTTAAGGCTAACTCTGTCCCTGCTCTTCTCTAAAGTTAGATTGAGAGATCACTGTGTGGTTACGGTTAATAACAGTTTCGATTTGGGTTAGGAATCATTCTGCAGGATGAATAATGGTATTGGGAATCTGTGATATTTATAAGAATATAGACGTGAGATAAAAGTATGGAAACAGAAATCTAGGTAAGATTTGCATCCCAGAAGGGCATTGAGACCTTGATTGGGATACTTAGCAATGTTATACTTTCTGCACAAATGTCTCAGATAAATCCATACACAATGGCATAGGACGTTGTACCTTGGATGATTGAATGTCGAAGAGAACCTCCAGTCAAAAAGGGATAGTCGGTGGAATTAGGAAGATAGTCAGTAGGTTTAGAAAGAAGGGTGAGAATAAGATTTGGAAAAAAGTTCTTTACCAATAGGGTTTCGGTTAGAGAGTGAATATTAATGTCAGCCCATGTTAAGTGTCAGTCACAATAATGAATTTGGGAAAATATGTAGGAAAGGAGGTATCAATAGAGACCTTAGGAAATCAGGCAAATTATTAAGTGAGTCATAGGATTAGGCATTTTCAACAGGGTTGAGGTTGAATATATAACCTTAGGAAGAAAGAAATATGTAGTCACCAATAGAATTGACATTTGAGAGCATTAGGCAACCTGGACATGAATGTTTTTAGTAATTCATGCTCACTTTCCATTTAGGCTTTGTTAAAAATAAATAAAATAGGTACTTGTCTCTTCCTGTTTTTCTGTATGCTTAAGAAAACACTCTTGAAATCTTGAAAACTTTTTGCTAATCTTGTTCCCAGAATGTGCTGTCCCCAACTGCCAAACTGCAGAATGTACACCCTCACACGTTTACATGCAAACCGCCCACTTGCCCTGACCCATCAATAAACTTCCCTCCCTGCCCTCTTCAAGAAAAGTATATAAGCTCTGCTTAAGCTGTTCTCAGTGCTCTCTGCTCTATTCAAGTGAGGTCTGAGCCCCAGAATTTTGGGTGCTTTGCTGTTGCATGAGACAGTGTCTTGGTGGTCTCTTCCTCCAATGGTCGCCTGACCATTACATCTGAGGGCCCCAGCGAGTTCCAGCAGCGTTGGACGAAAGACCCCCAATAGGCTCATCTCAGGTTAAGTAAGGCGCCACTTTCTTGTTTCAGGTTTCAGGTTAGGGATGGGCAAAATGGCTATTGGTGATGAGCATGAGCTCTCTCTGACGGTGGCTGACAGAAGTGTCACAGAGCCACAGGCCACGTCTCTGGGGGACGCCCCAGAGAACTCGGGAAACCGAGTAACAATAGTCTCCTAAACTCAGTGATATTTTGTTTTGGATTCGGTATTGTCAGCCCATCAGGTTTTCCTGGCTACTCAGTCCTGTTCTCAGTATTGGACGTCCATTGCCTGTCTTTATTGTCTTGTCTTGTCTGTGTCGTGTGTCATTGCTTTCACTATTTGTGTATCTTTCATATGGGACAGAGCACTTCAATGCCTCTGTCCCTGAACCTTGATCACTGGACCAAAGTCTGCTTAAAGGCTCAGAATCTTCTTTTTTTTCAGTAAAACGTCAGATCTGGAAGACTCTATGTGTCTCAGAATGACCCACCTTTGGAGTCGGATGGCCCCCAGAAGGATCTTTCTACTTCACACTAATTCAAAAACTCAGAGATATTGTCTTTCAGCCGGGGCCACGTAGCCATCCAGATCAACAGCAATATATCTTTAGTTTGCAGGACCTCTGCAAATCTCCTCTTCCATGGTTGAAGCCTTTCCTTGTCCCTGTCCCCGCTCCTACTGGTTCTCCCACTTTTCTATCTCTCAAACCCTCTGCTCCCCCTCCTCCACCCTCTGTTGTCCCTGAGTCTCAAGACTCTACTGGACTCTCTTCCCCCTCCTTATGCCCTGCCCTTGTCCTCCAACCCCAAACACCCTCTAAGTGATTCCCCTGCTGCTGACTCAGACTCTCCACCATTGGAGGAATATAGGCCAGCCCAGCGCCCTCCAGGTGACTACCCCACGGCACACACAGCCCCTCCTTCCTTGGAGGTAGCTGGCCCGGCCAAAAGAACACAAAGTACTCGCCGGGGGGGTTAAACTTTGAAGTGGATACAGGGTAAGTATACTCAGCCCTTAAGGCCCCATTGGGCCATCTATCAAACAAAAAGGACTCTAGTTCAAGGGGCTAATGGCAGTAAATATGGGGCTTAGACAACTAAGAGGACCATGGACCTGGGGAAAGAAAAAATCCATCACTCGTTCCTAGTAATCCCAGAATGCCCGACCCCATTGATGGGCACACATCTGCTCAAAAAGCTCCAGGCCAGAATGACTTTTAACCCTGAATGCCCCCAAGTGAAATTTCTAAATTTTTCAGTAAAAACTCCTATAGTCACGGCTTTTACTATGTCAGTAGAAGATGAACATCAACTTGTCAAACCCCCCAAGACTGATCAAACAGGCAAGCTACCCCGGAAATGGATAACAGATTACGCAGATGCCTAGGAAAAAAACTGCTGGGTTACACGTAGCCGTGAAACATCCTCCAATAACAGTGGAGTTAAAAACTTCAGCCCCCCCATCAATGTCAAAAAATATCCTCTGAGCAAAAAAGCTAAAGATGGGATAAGGCCCCATATTCAGAAATATCTGGCCTTAAGGGTCCTAAGGCCCTGTCATTTGAACTGGAACACTGCCCTGTTACCAGTATAAAAATCCAGGAACCGGGGACTATCGCACCGTTCAAGACCAAAGAGAGATCTACAACAGAGTGCAGGACATTCACCCCACAGTACATAATCTGTACAATCTGCTTAGCACTCTGAACCATGAGCGGAAATGGTATACTGTTCTGGACTTAAAAGATGCTTTCTTTTGCTTGCCTCTGCATAAAGATAGTCAGTTGCTATTTGATTTCGAGTGGGTAGACCCAGAAACCGGGACGTCTGGTCAACTAACATGGACTAGACTCCCACAGGGGTTCAAAAACTCCCCCACTCTCTTTGATGAAGCCCTCCACAGAGACCCCAACAACTTCAGAACTATGCACCCTGACGTCACCCTGCTTCAATATGTCGATGACCTGCAACTGGCAGCCAACACCAAGAAAAACTGTGAGTCTGGAACCCAATTATTATTATATGAGCTTGCTCAACTCTGGTATAGTGCTTCTGCCAAAAAAGCCCAAATTTGCCAGCAAGAAGTAATCTTCCTGGACTATTCCCTTAGGGGCAGTAAGCGATGGCTCACTGAGACCAGAAAACAATCCATTGAGCAGATACCACCCCCATCTAACAGCAGACAACTCAGAGAGTTTCTTGGGACTGCTGGCTTATGCAGCTTATGGATACCTGGGTTTGCGTCCTTAGCTGCTCCTTTATACCCGCTGTTAAAGAGAGATGCCCAATTCTAATGGACCCCTGAGCACCAGCAAGCTTTTGATAACATCTAAGGACACTGACACTGAAACCCTCAACTTTACTGAGCCCAGCTTGCATTTTCAGAAAGCGCTAAACTAAGTTAAAAATGTACATCAACTCACTCACCTTGGTTCAAAGAAACTGCAGGCATTCCTGAAGGATCAAGAACAGAGTTTTCCACTAACCGACTCAGAGCAAAAGAAATAACTGAACGGGTAACAAAAGCCTGCCGGGTCTGTCAATTGGTTAATGCTTACCCTTCCAACTTTCCTGCAGGAAAGCACCTACAAGAAACCAGACCAGGACAATTCTTGGAAGTGGACATTACTCAAATTAAGCCAGGAAGTTATGGACTTAAATATCTCCTAGTCTTTGTAGATACATTTTCAGGATGAATTAATTGAAGCCTTCCCCCCCCACACACACACACACACAAAAAAAACAACAACAACAACAAAATAAATGGCACAAATGGTGGTCAAGAAGATCCTGAAAGATATTTTTCTAAGATACGGACTGGCTAAGGCAATAGGGTCTGATAATGGACTGGCGTTAATTGCCCTGATAAGTCAGGGATTAGCCAGGACCCTGGGGATTAATTGGAAATTTCATTGTGCTTATAGACCCCAGAGCTCAGTACAGGTAAAAAAAAATAATAGAACCATTAAAGAGAATTAACAAAATCAAGCTTAGAGATCGGCATAAAAGATCGATCTATTCTCCTGCTTTATGCACTGTTTCATGCAAGAAATACTCATACTCCTCTGTTTCCTTGTGTAACCTCACCCCCTATGAAATTCTCTATGGTCCCTCCTCCAGTAAGGGACCTAACCCAAACTCTAAGACCTAACGATCCCTTCCACACCCCCTTGCTTGACAGACTTAAAGCTCTTGAAAGAAATCAGCAATATCTGTGGAAACATCTGGCAACTGCCGACCAACCTGGGGACGAGGGGACTCCATATCGATACCAAGTAGGAGACTTCGTCTACATTAGACGACATCAGGTGTCATCCCTGGAACCCCACTGGAAAGGACCATATAAGGTGCTACATATAACACCTACAGTGGTAAATGTAGACGGAATCACTTCATGGATCCATGTCTCTCATCTCTGGCCTGCGCCCTGTCCAAAATCTGACTGGAAACTGGAAAAGACTGGTAACACTTTCAAATTGCGTATTCGCCATGTGGATAAGGCTACAGACTCTCCCCTTGGCCAAGAGTAGTCCTAACCCTCATCAGCCTGTTCAGCAGTAATGGCTGATCACAAATCCTACTGTACAAGAAGTATGGTCTATCTTGCATACAGCCCCTTTAGGGACATGGTGGCCATCTCTCCACCCAGACATTTGTCTGCTGGCTATAGGTCTTTCCTATTGGGATATCCCTGATGAAGGGGATCCAACTAAAATTCCAATAAATCCTTTCCGTATCATAGGTAATAGAAACAAACATTATGGATGTAGGGACACGAGAGCCAGATGCAGGTTGGCTAGCCTAGATTACTATGTTTGCCCAGCGGACTATCAAAGCCACAAACAGACATGGCTGTGTGGGGGAAATGCCGACTTCTTCTGTAAGTCATGGGAATGTGAGCATACAGGGGTGCCTGGTGGAACCCAAACTCCTCATCAAATTCAATACACAGCATTGGCCATGTTACCAATTACACAACCAATACCGATGGCCCCCAGAGGGGTCTCTAGATCCTAAAATTCTCCGTGACCTTTTTAACTTCGGCAAGTGCTCAAAGGGTGGAAGGAAATTCCCCTAAGTGGAGGCATTTTCCCTCCTTCGCTCACATCCTGAACTATGCTTATCCAATAGATCCTCACCCTCAGCTTTCTGCTCCTGACTCTCTGCTGCCACTCCCACCTCAGCAACCTGATTTCTTCCCTCCAATTACTAGATCAAAAACCCAAAATGCCGGTTCTCAGATTATTGCCCCCTTGCTGAGGTAGCAGGTACTGAGGTACCCATCCACCCACTCACTACTCTCTTCTCCTGTCAGTGCCCGCACCAGGTCCCACCAGGTCCTCTTACCAGCTAACCCAAAGCTCAAACCAGCTGAGGAGATCCCTCAGACCCCTATCCAAGATGTAATGAAAATGGCCTTTAAAGTTGCTCTGTCATCACTGAAAACAGGTTTCTAAGAATTTAAAGTCCCTCACAGGCTTTTTGGGATACAAACTCCCATCTTCCCCTCTGCTCTATCTGTTCTACTGCTCAAGTTTTGTTGCCTGGAAAATTCCAAACCCCTTTCCCATTATTCTTTTATATGTCTCCTTCCTCATGCTCAGACCCAAGGTGCTGCTCTCAGACCCGCCTTCCCTGTCTTCCCCGTCTATACCAGGCCCACAGAAAAGTCTTAAATGACCTTCTCCAGCAGTCTTCACCATGGCTGACTTTAGGACATTCAGCCAAAGAGTCCCTATAAAAGAGTTCAATGTAGATAAACTTCCCCTTTTCGTGTTTCCCTGTTCTATTTGGCCACTGGCTGGAAAAATCAGCACTCCTAAGCTAGACTCCCCCTTACTAGTTTTTCACAAAACATGTGAACAAGGCCTCTGGCCTTGAGCTGGGGCTTCACAGACATGGTTACATTTCTAAGATAAATAAGTTAAAAAAATGAGCTCCATTGTTACAGCTGGCAGTGAGAAAAAAAAAAGAGAAGAAAAAAGCTCTCCCACTCCAGGTGTCCTTAAAACATTAACTTGCCCAGAACAGATGAAAAAAACAATAGAAACGAAAACTTCTTTTTGTGAACTTATGCAGACTGTGAACTTCTGAGCCCCTTCCCTTACATGTTGGGTACAAAATTCGGAAACTACCTAAATTTGGAGATCAGGTGACTAATTGATTACAACAGAAGCAATGCCCTCTAAATCCGTTGCAACCAAATAGGTATGTTTCGCTGTCTTCGGTGCTATCTTAGGTGCCTTGAATTGTCCGTCCTTACAACAGTATAATTCTATAAACTTAAACATTGTTTATGTTTTCATAAAATGGTCAACAGATGTGATTAATTATGTAATGTTCAGATGTTTCCCAGAGTGCTCTATCATGAGGCAGGTTAATTTAAATATCAAATACGGGGGCATACAACCCGGTTTCTCTCTGAACCTGTATCCCTCACTTTAGCCATCCTATTAGGAAAAGGAGCTGCTGCAGGTGTGGGCACAGGAATCACTGTCCTAGTCCATGTGACACAACAAATGACCCGATGAGAAGCAGCAATAGACCAAAATTTAAAGATATTAAAAACCTCCATCACAGTTTTATAGGAATCTTTAACCTCTCTCTCTGAAATTGTTTTACAGAACATGCGAGGGTTGGACCTCCTCTTCGTGAGAGAAGGGGGCTTTTGTGCTGCATTGAGGGAAAAAGTTGATTTTATGCCGACCATACTGGAGTTGTAAAAAAATCTATGAGTAAATTAAGAAGACGCCTAGAAGAGCATCAACAAGAGAGAGATGCACAAAAAGGGTGGTTTGAATCTTTGTTCACACAGTCCCCCTGGTTAACTACGCTTTTATCAGCCCTGGCCAGTCCATTAATAATCCTCATTTCATTGCTAATTGTAGGACCCTGTTTGCTCAACCATCTAGTTTCCTTTCTACAAGCTTAAATTGGATAAGTTAAACTTATGGTAATCAGACAACAATATACCTCACTAGAAGACATAAAATGTGAGACCCCGCAATGCTCATTTTTATGATTAAAATTAACCAGAATAAGAAGTGGGGAATGAAAGGTTAATAAAATATGTACTTTTAACTTCTTGTTTTTCTGTATGCTTAACAAAATACTGATGAAATCTTGAAAACTGTTTGCTAATCTTGTTCCCAGAATGTGCTGTCCCCAATTGCCAAACTGTTGAATGTACTCCCTCTCCCATTGGCATGCAAACCACTCACTCGACCTGACCCATCAATAAATTTCCCTCCCTGCTCTCACCACGTAAATTGCATAAGCTCTGCTTAAGCTGTTCTTAGGGCTCTCTTCTCTATTCAAGTGAGCTATGAGCCCCAGCATGCTGGACCCCCAATAAACCCTTTGCTGTTGCATGAGACAGTCTCTTCGTGGTCTCTTTTCCGACGCTCGCCCGACCTTTACATTGGTACAATCATAAGTGTGAACATTCCTATGTGTGTCCAGAATATTACTATAATAAATAATATATGTAGATCAGGTAATAGGAGTTTTTCTTCCACCATTTCTGGGAGCAATATTTTGAAGATATATGAATTAGTATTTTGGGTAGAAATAGGTGTACCATTTGTCTATGAATATAGAGATAATGCATGAATAGACAATACTGTGAATTAATAATATTACTGGTTCCAACTTTAAATAATGGATTGAATTGATATCTGAAAATATACAGGAAACCTTATATTGATATACTACATTTAATCCTACCCATTATACATCTGAATGAAATATTAGGGTTATGGATTTTCATGAAGAGTGTTTGAGTTTTGCTTCAAAAGTGATTATGGAAATTGAAAATAATGTGTTTGGAAAGAAGTCTCATGAAAAGACCAGTCCAGAAACCTGGAGGTATGCATGTGTTCTGAAGCAGAAAGTGATTTAAAGTGAAACAAACGCCTATATATTTGCTAACTTGTGGATGATAAATATATACGATGATGTGCAGAAATTGAAGAAATAGTAATGTACCAGTGTTGAATAAAAATGAACGTTAAAATACACATCATGTCCCATAGGAATCTACTTGAATTGATGTTAAACTGCGTCCGTTAATGTAGAAATATTAGAATTTGTATGCACCATTCACTGAAGTTAGTTTTCAGTACTAGGAAACAAATATGTATTTCAGGTAGATGAATATTTCTGAGAATAATCTTGTGAAAAGTTGATTATAAATCCACATACATGAACATGAATGAATTCAGGGAGTGTATAATAAGACTCATACATTTCATATTTTGAAAAATCTGGAGAGTATATATATATATATATACACACACACACTCACACAAACTGAGACTATAAAAATAGCAATATATATGCCAATTGAAATTCACCATGAAATATACATCATCCACAGATTCAAAAATATTCATGTTACTGAAGATAGATTTATGTATAATGTTGTTTAACTAGGAAGTTTTCCCATACATTGAATTTTCAGTTCCAACAGCATTTAGGAGGAGTAATCTCTTCTCACATTTTGTATCTGCCAAGTCAGCCACCTCACAAGAATGTACGTGTGATACCAGGTAGGATTCTATATGTGCATATAAAAATACATGTGCTGAATAGGCTACAGAGAGAGGGAGACAGGAATTCACATATTTGTTAACTTTAAAAACACATGGATAACTATTTCAACAGAAAATTGACTAGATTTATAACACATACCCTTTTTTATGCAAAAGGCAAGTCCAACTATACACCATGCCTCCTCTGAACTGCTTGGATTTTTATTCTGTTTGGGTTATTTTTCTCCATCATATTAGGAGTAGTAGTCAGAGTCCAGTAGGTTATGAGTTAGTGTCAGGGATCAGTATTTCAAATGGAAAATAGAATAATGAATCAAATGTGTATGCAAATATATGCTACACAAAAATCTTCCCACTCTCATCCAGAACAAATCCTTGACATTACCTTCGCCTGAAGTAAGTCACAATTAGAATAGAAGAGTTAGAAAATCTGTGAATACATATCTTGAGTGGAAAATGCTCAGAGTTCAGAACCTTGGAGGTGGTAGAGGAGTTTCCAAAAGTAAGGGACATGGTAAACACTCCTCTAACATGGAGGTCTGCTGGCGTAAAGACATCTTGAGAAACTGCCTCTGAGGTTGGGCACTTGAAACATACGTTATTTTCAGGAGCTTTAGCTTCCTTTGTAGTGAGACAATAAAATCTGGGTCTGCATCTATGTGACCTGGAGGATATGGTTTCTTATTTTCCAGTGAACATGAGGCAGCAGTGCTGAATTCACTCTTTGTAGGTAAACAGTGGCCACTGGGGTCTAATTGTCTCCCCATGTGGACTGTGGAGCCATTTGGTCATCCTCCACTTTTCATGGTGTTTCCTGCTGTTGCACTGGGAGTTTGGTATTTGCTTCACAAAATACAAGAAGTTCAACAGGGACACAGTGCTGGAGGGAGTTCTGTCACGTGTTGTGGGTCAGGGTCTGCAGGAGAATGCAACAACCAGGCTTCTTTCCCACATACTTTGCCCCCTTGTCCATAGCAACTTGATTCTGAACATGGCCCTGAATCCTCTCCATATAAAAACATGCTTTTACATATTCGGGTCTCCTGGCTGCACCATGTTAGTCACAAAAAATTTGGAAGCCAATGAGAAATCCACATGGCCATAACACAGATGTATTATCACACAACTGCAGACCACTTCTCTAGGCCCAATACTCTGCAGGCTCTAACTTGCTTGCCCCCATGTCCATAGCAACTTGATTCTGAACATGGCCCTGAAATCTTTCAATATAAAAACATGCTTTTACATATACAGGTCTCCTGGCTGCACCATGGCAGTCACAATGAATTTGGAAGCCAATGGCAGAACCACATGGTCACAACACAGATGTATTATCACAAAACTGCACACCATTTCTCTAGGCCCACAACTCTGCAGGCTATAACTCAATGGCATCTCTGTTCTACACCATTTTCATGAAACCCAGTGAATTAAGGCAGGGTCTGGTACACTCAAGATCAGCAACAGGACATCCAAAGGTTCTCCAGTGCCACCTGGTCATGGGAATTTTAAAAATTTCATGGTATTTATCTGGCCATTTTTCAAGGATGAAGTTGGAGGCACTGTGGGTTTCAATTCATTCAGGAACCATTAAATGTTGAGGAAGTTCATTTCAAAGAAAGCTCTGGAGAACTCTCACAGGCAAGGCTTCCAAAAGAGTGGCCAAAAGGTCACATGAAGCCAGGCGCATTGAGGTCTCCAATGTGAGGTCCATGTGTGTTTTGACTCAAAACTATCCCTGCCAAGTCTTTCAGAATAAAATCATGTGATATACTGGCTGAGATTCCCAGTACTCTTTGGAAAACCACCCTGGGCCTAGATCTCAGTTTCCAAGGGTGACTTTCATGCGTGGCCTCCTAATATCCCAACACTTTTCATGGCAATACTTCTCTGAGGTCAATTCCAGAACGCAGTCTCTAAGGGGAATCAAACCAGAGTTCAAGCCCAGGTTGACCCAGTCATCTCTTCACACCGCCAATCAAATGAACACAATTAAAAACAAAACACTATCACATGGCCCCATCTTCTTCCTTATAGACACTCATCATAACCACTGGTTGGAGCTTTCCATGAGGGGCACATTCCAAAAGAGTGTCCAAAATAAGCTCCCTTGCCCCTCATTTGGCTCAAGTCAGGGTGGGAAGGACACCCTTCCTGTGAACCAGGAGTGATCAAATAGTCCTGTCATTAATACTGCTCCGCTTTTCCAATTTGAGGCCTTCTGACTGTGGGGTTTAGATTCTTTATGTGAACTGGAGTCATGAGAAAAGACAAGCACCTCTGCAGAGATTTGAAGAACTCATTTGACCAAAAGGATCGCTATTCTCACTTGATTGATTTCAGGAACCTAACAGAGAAAGGCAATAGAATTCATTCACAATGACTGAAATTTTTTGCGAATTTGGTTTTGGTTTCACACATGGGATCTTTCTTTAGATCCATCAGGTGCTGAGAATCTAAGCCACAGCCTCACACAGGGTAGAGAGCCTGATTCAGACACATCCCTTTCCGAAGCAATTTAGCAAGAGCCACAGGTGATGCCCATTCATTTCCATTTGAAAACTGTTTTCTTCAGGCTTCACAAAGGGGTAGCCTGAGCCCAACATCTTCCTGACATTCAGGGCAACAGAACAATAGGTAAGCAAAAGGCCCAAAGCATGGTATCTCCACTGAGATTTTTCTGGTCACACTCATATCTGAGTTTTCTGAGATACTGGCCATTCCCTTCAGGTATCCAGTACATGGACATGTCAAAGACCTTGGAGTTGGTACATATCTTGGACACAAAACAATGAGACTATTCTGGAGAGTTGCCAGAATTCAGGAAGAAAACAGGGACTTAGGAAGGTAGTAGGTTTTGCCAATCCATAAGGCAAGCTGCAGTCCATTCATAAATTGGGCAGGATGAATGCTGGGAATCTTTTTACTACACAGGACACATCCATTGTTGCATTGTCTTTTCTCATGTCTACAACCACGGACACAGTGGGATACACAGACATAGAAACACTCACCTTGTCAAATGACTTACTAGAAATAGTTCACTGAAAACCAAACAAACCGCCTTTCCTACCTATTCTCAGAACAAGAGACAAAACCACACACCCACACTCACAATGGCACCTCCTTCCCCTAAGTAGGTCTGTGACTATCCGGAGTGTTCTCTGACTGGTGGGCAATACTATGTTCCCCCGAAATGGCCTGTATTCTCTCAGATCTGGTTTCCTTGGCCAACTATGTGAAGTTGTCAGGAAAAAGTGGTGAGCCACTACCTGCTTTCTCAGGAAAGGTCCCTCTTCAGAGCTCTCCTGGCATTTGGCCATCCTCACATCAGTAGGTACCAAGAAAGACTGACTCTGTCCTTGGTAAATCCAAACAAGTGAGCCCACTGGGACTGGGACTGGAACTGCATCTGGGTGCCTGGCTTCTTGGATACCAAGTTCAGAGAGTTCCATCACCAAGGAAATGAGGTATGACACTTTCTTTGGAACTGAATGAGGTCACTGCCTTTGCAACCACTTGGTCCTAACAGTTGCTTCCAAGGGCCCCATGAGATGGAGGCTGCCCCTTCTTCCTCTGACACTTTCACAATTTAGAATGGTATATCAACCATAGGCACACACACAGGCCTGGTTTGGTCCATCTTCTCCACAATAAGAAGAGAGAGGCTGATTCAGACACATCCCTTCATCCTGACCAGGTGGTTTGTCATCGAAGATGACTTTTGCTCTTTCAGGTCCTTCATACCTGTCTACAACTTCTCCAGGTATCATTTCTGCATGGACCTTTGAGGATCTCAGCAGGTGGAAGGTCCCCTACTTTTCTGTATTGTAAGAACAACTTTGTCCCTGCTCTTCTGTAAAATGAGATTGAGGGAACAGTGTATGTTTAGGGTTAATAACAGGTTTGATTTCGATTTGTGTTAGGAATCATTCTTCTGGATGAATAATGGTATTGGGAACCTGGTATATTTACAAGAATGTAGAGGTGAAACATAAGTATGAAAACAGAAATCCAGGTATGATTTTAAACCCATAAGGGCATTGGGCCCTTGATTGTGATACTTAGCTTTGAATTATGTTCTGCACAGATGTCTCAGATAATTTGATATACAATGGCATAGGACCTTGTACCTTGGAAGATTGAATGTAGAAGAGAACATCCCTTCAAAAAGGGATAGTCGGTAGGATTAGGAAGATAGTCGGTCATTTTAGGAAGAAGAGTGAGTATAAGATTTGGAACAAAAGTTCTTTAGCAATAGGATTTCAGTTAGAGAGTGAATGTATATGTCAGCACATATGAAGAGCCAGTCACGATGATGAAGTGGGGAAAACATGTAGAAAAGAAGATATCAATAAAGATATTACGAAATCAGGGAAAGTATAAAGTGAGTGAGAGGATTAGACATTTTCAACAGGCTTGAGGTTGAATCTTAGAAAGAAACAAATATGAAGTCACCAATAATATTGACATTTGAGAGCATTAGGCACCCTGGACATGGATGTTTTTAGTAATCTATGTTCACATTTCATTTAGGCTTTGCTTGGTTCAATCATAAGTGTAACATTTACATTTTTGTCCAGAATATTATTGTGATAATATGTATATGTAGATCAGGTGACATAAGTATTTCTTCCACCATTTTTGGTAGCAATATACTGAAGACATAAAATTAGTATTGGGCGTACAAAGAGGTGTACCCTATGTCTATGAATATAGAGATAAAGCATGAATAGACCATACTGTGAATAAGTAATATAACTTGTTCCAACTTAATATAATGGGATGAACTGATATCTGAAAAATTACTGGAAATTTTATATGCATATACAATCATTCATTCCAACCAGTTATTCATCTAATGTCAATATTAGTGTTTTGGTTTATCATGAAGAGTGTGTGAGTTTTACTTCAAAAGTGATTATGGAAATCGAAAATAATGTGTTTGGAAAGAAGTCTCATGAAAAGACCAGTCAAGAAACCCTGACAATACATGTGTTGTGAAGTAGGAAGTGATTAAAGTTTAAAGAAATGCCTACAAATTTGTGAACTTGTGGATGAAATACATATCTTATGATGAGCAAAAACTGAAGAAATAATAATGTACCAGTGTTGAATATAAATGAACATCATATTATATATCATGTCCCATTGGGATCTACTTGCATTGGTGATAGACTGGATCAGTTCCTGTAGAATTATTAACATTTGTATGCACCATTCACTGAAGTTAGTTTTCAGTACTAGGAAACAAATATGTATTTAAGGTGGATGAATATTTCTGAGACTAATATTTTGGAAAGTTTATTATAAATCCACATGCATGAACATGAATGAATTTAGAGAGTGTATATAAGACACATATATTTCATATTTTGAAAAATCTGGAGAGTGTATATATATATATATATATATATATATATATATATATATATATATATATATACACACACACATACCCACACACACACACAAAAAAACACACACAGACATTTAAAAGTAGCAATATATATGCCAATCGAAATTTATCTTTAAATATATATCATCCACAGATGCAAAAATATTTATTTTACTGAACATGAGTTTATGTATAATGATGTTCTACTAGGAAGTTCCCCTATAGGTGGAATTTTCAGTTCCAACAGCAATTTGGAATTTGGAATTCTCACAATTTGTATCTGCCAAGTCAGCCACCTCACAAAAATGTATATGTGATACCAGGTAGGATTCTATAAGTGCATATGAAAATACATGTGATGAATAGGCTACAGAGAAAGGGAGACAGGAATTCATATATTTGTTTAATTTAAAAACACATGGTGAACTATTTCAATTAAAAATTGACTAGATTTATAACACCTACCATTTATCATGCAAAAGGTAAGTCCAAGTATGCAGCATGCCTCCTCTGAACTGCTTGTATTTCTATTCTGTTTGGGTATTTTTCTCCATCATATTAGGATTAGTAGTCAGAGGATAGTAGGGTATGGGATAGTGTCAGGGATTCAGTATTTCGAATAGAAAATTGAAAATGAATGCAATGTGTATGCAAATATGTGCTACACAAATATCTTCCCACTCTCATCCAGAGCAATGCCTTGACATTACCTTCGCCCCATGTATGACACAATTAGAGGAGAAGAGTTAGAAAATCTGTGAATACATATCTGCAATGGAAACTGCTCAATTTTCACAAATTTGGAGAAGGTAGAGGAGTTTCCAAAATTAAGGGACAATGTAAACTCTCCACAAACATGGAGCTCTGCTGGCCTAAAGAGTTCTTAAGAAACTGCCTCTGAGGTTGGGCACATGAAATATATGTTGTTGTCAGGAGCTTTAGCTTCCATTGTAGTGAGACCATCCAAGCTGGGTCTGCATTTTTGTGACCTTTGTGAGCACATGGTTTCTTGTTTTCCAATGAACATGAGGCAGCATTGCTAAATTCTCTCTTTGTAGGTAAACTGTGACCAATGGGGGCTAAGTGTCTCCCCGTGTGCACTGTGAACCCATTTGGTCATCCTCCACTTTTCGTGCTGTTTCTTGCTGCTGCACTCGCAATTTGGCATTTGCTTCATGAAACAAGGTGTTCAACTGGGACACAGTGCTGGAGCGAGTTCTGTCACGTGTGGTGGGTCAGGGTCTGCAGGAAAATGCACCAACCATGCTTCTATCCCACCAGCTTGCCTCCTTGAGCATAGCAACCTGATTCTGAACATTGCCCTGAAACTCCTACATATAACAAGATGCCTTTTCAGAGAAGGGTCTGCTGGCTGCACCATATCAGTCATAATCCATTTGGAAGCCAAAGGCCGATCCACATGGCCAAACCACAGATTTTTTATCACACACCTGCCCACAACTTCTCTAGGTCCACTGCTCAGCAGGCTCGAACTTACTTGCATCTCTTTTCTATACCATTTTCATGAAAACCAGTCAATCAAGGCACCTTCTGGTATATTCATAATCAGAAACAGGACATCCAAAGGTTTTCCAGTGCCACCTGCTCATGGGAATTTTAAACATTTCATGGTATTTATCTAACCATTTTTAAAGGATGAAGTTGGAGGCACTGTGGGTTTCAATTCATTCAGGAACCATTAAATGTTGAGGAAACTCATTTTAATGAAAGCTCTCGAGAACTCTCACAGGCAAGGCTTCCAAAAGAGTGGCCAAGAGTTCACATGAAGCCAGGCCCATTGAGGTCTACAATATGAGGTCCATGTTTGTTTTGACTCTCAACTATTGCTGCCAAGTCTTTCAGAATAAAATCATGTGATATCCTGGCTGAGATTCCCAGTGCTCTGTGGAAAGCAACCCTGGGTCAAGACTCATTTTCCAAAGACTCCATGCGTGGCCTCCTAAAATCCCAACACAACTCATTGCAATACTTCTCTAAGATCAGTTCCAGAATGCAGTCTCTAAGGGTAATTACGCCAGAGTTCCAGCCCACGTGGACCAATTCATCTCTTCCAACCGCCACACAAGTGACCACAATTAAAACCAAAACACTCCCACATGGACCTCATCTTCTTCCATATAGACACTCATCATTACCTCTGGCTGGAGGATTCTATGAGGGGCACAGCCCAAGACAATGTCCAAAAGAAGCTTCCTTACCCCTCATATGCCTAAAGGCCCGGACTCCCTTCCTGTGAACCAGGAGTGATCAAATAGGCCTGCCGTTAATACTGCTCCACTTCTGCAATTTGTGGCCTAGTGACTGTGGGGTTTAGATTCTTTTTGTAAATGGGAGTCATGAGAAAACCCAAGCACCTATGGGCTAGACTGCAGGGCTTTGAAGAACTCATTTGACCCAAAGGATCCCTATTCTCACTTGATGGAGGCAGGAACATTACAGAGGAAGACGAGAGACTCCATCCACAATGACCGCTCTTTTGGCCATTTTGGTTTTGGATGCACACATGGGATCCTTCTTTAGACCCATCAGGTGCTGAGAATCAAAGCCACAGCCTCACACAGGGCCAAGAGGCTGATTCAGACACATCCCATTCTAAAGCAATTAAGCAAAGAGCCCAAGGTGATGCCCATTCATTTTCATTTGAAAACTATTTTCTTCAGGCTTCAAAAAGGGGTGGCCTGAGTCAAAGAACTTCCTGACATTCAGGGCAACAGACAAATAGATAAGCAGAAGACCCAAAGCAGGGTTTCTCCATTGAGACTCTCCTGGTCCCAATGATATCTGTGTTTTCTGACATGCTCTCATTCCCTTCAGCTATCCAGTACATAGCCATGTCACAGATCTTGGAGGTGGTTCATATGGTGGACATAAAATCATAAGCCTATTCTGAAGAGTGGCCATAATTCTACGAAGAAAACAGGAACTTTGGAAGACAGTAGGTGTTGCACATCCATAAGGCAATCCACAGTCCATTCATAAATTAGGCAGGATGAATGCTGAGAAGCTTTCTACTAGACATGACAAATCCATTGATGCATTCTCTTTTCTAATGTCTACAACCACAGACACGGTGGGATACACAGACATAGAAACACTTGCCTTGTCAAAGCACTCAGTAGACACAGTCCATTCCAAACCAAACAAACTGCCTTTCCTACCTATTCTCAGAACATGAGACAAAACCACAAACTCACACCCACAACCACAAAGGCACCTCCTTCCTCCAAGTAGGTATGTGACTATCTGGAGAGCCCTCTGACTGGTGGACCATTTTATGTTCCCCTGAAACGGCCTGTCCTGTCTCAGATCAGGTCTCTTTGGCTAACTCTGTGAAATTGTCCGGGACCAGCAGTGAGACACTACCTGCTTTCTCAGGAAAGGCCACTCTTCAGAGCTCACCTGGCATTTGGCCATACTCACATCAGTATTTACCAAGAAAGACGGACTCTGTCCTCTGTAAATCTAAACAAGTGAGCCCACTGGGACTGGAACTGGGACTGCCTCTGGGTGCCTGGATTCCAAGTTTAGAGTGTTCCTTCACCAAGAAAATTAGATGAGGTCACTTCTTTCTGGAACTGATTGAATTTGCTGCCTTTGCAACCACTTTGTCCTAACAGTTGCTTCCAAGGGTCTCATGAGATGGAGGCTGCCCCTATTTCCTGTTACAATTTCACAATATAGAAAGTTATATCAACCATAGGCACCTGGGAACAGCTCTCTACATAGGCCTGGTTTGGTCCATCTTCACTACATTAAGAAGATAGAGGCTGATTCAGACACATCCCTTCGTCATGACCAGGTTGTTTGCAATTGAAGATGACTTTTTCTCTCTCAGGTACTTCATAGTTCCCTATATCTTCTCCAGGGATTATATCTGCATAGACCTTTGAGCTTCTCAGCAGGTGAAAGTCTCCCTACATTTTTGTATTGTAAGACCAACTCAGTCCTGCTCTTTTGTAAAGATAGATTGAGGGAACAGTATATGGTTAGGGTTAATAACAGGTTCGATTTGTGTTAGGAATCATTCTGCTGGATGAATAAGAATATTGGGATCCTGTGGTATTTATAAGAATATAGAGGTGAAATATAAGTATGACAATGGAATTCTAGATAAGATTTGAAGCCCAGAAGTGCACTGGGCACTGGAGTGGGAAACTTAGCTTTGAACAATGTTCTGCACAGATATCTCAGATAAATCGATATATAATGGCAAAGGACCATGTAGCTTGGTTGATTGAATGTGTAAGAAAACATCCAGTCAAAAAGGGATAGTCGGTAGGATTAGGAAGATAGTGTAGGTTTAGATAGAAGAGTGAGAATAGGATTTGGACCAAAAGTACTTTAGCAATAGAGTTTTGGTTAGAGAGTGAATGTAAATGTCAGCACATGTGAAGAGTTGGTCACAGTGATGAACTGGAAAAAATATGTAGGAAAGCATTTATCAATAGAAACATTAGGAAATCAGGCAAAGTATAAAGTGAGTGATAGGATTAGACATTTTCAACAGGTTGAGATTTAATATATAATCTTAGGAAGAAACAAATATGTAGTCACCGACAGGATAGACATTTGAGAGCATTAGTCAACCTGGACATGGATGGTTTTAGTAATCCATGCTCACTTCCTATTTAGGATTTGGTACAATCATAAGTGTGACATTTGCGTTTTGTGTCCAGAATATTACACTGAAAAAATGTATATTTATATCAGGTGACATGAGTATTTCTTCCACCATTTCTGGAAGCAATATGTTGAAGACATATAAATTAGTATTGGGGGTACAAATACGTGCACCCTGTGTCTCTGAATATAGAGAAAATGTATGAATAGACAATAGTGTGAATAAAGAATATAATTGGTTTCAACTTTAAAAAATGGATTGAAGTGATATCTGAAAATATAAAGAAAATTTTATATTGATAAACATACATTCATTCAAACCAATTATACATCTATTTGTAATATTAGGGTTATGGTTTATCATAAAGGGTGTGAGTTTTGCTTCAAAATTGATTATGAAAATCGAAAATAATGTGTTTGGGTAGAAGTCACATGAAAAGACCAGTCAAGACACCTGGAGGAATTCATGTGTTCTGAAGCAGGAATTGATTGAAAGTGAAACAAATGCCCATAAATTTGTGAATTTGTGGATGAAATATATATCCTATGATGTCCATAATACGAATAAATATTAATGTACCAGGGTTTAATAAAAATGAACGTCAAAATGCACAGCTTGTCATATCGGAATCAAGGTGCATTGATGTTAAACTTGGTCAGTTACTGTAGAAATATTAGTTAAATCTGTTTTTCAGGTGGATGAATATTTCTGAGAATAATCTTGTGAATAGTTGATTATAAATCCAAGTCCATGAACATGAATAAATTTAGCGAGTGTAAATAAGACACATATATTTCATATTTTCAAAAATCTGGAGAGTGTATATATATATATATATATATATATATATATATATATATATATATATATTTACACAAAACACACACACAGACATTAAAAAGTAGCAATATATATGCCACTCAAAATTCATCTATAAATATATATCATCCAAAGATGCAAAAATATTTATTTTACTGAACCTGAGTTTATGTATAATGTTTTTCTACTAGGAAGCTCCCCTATAGGTGGAATTTTCAGTTCCAACAACGATTTGGAGGAGTGATCTCTTCTCACAATTTGTATCTACCAAGTCAGCCAACTCACAAAAATGTACATGTGATACCAGGTAGGATACTATAAATGCATATAAAAATACATGTGATGAATAGGCTACAGAGAAAGGGACAGGAATTCATATATTTGTTAATTTTAAAAACACATGGAGAACTATTTCAATTGAAAATTGACCAGATTTATAACACCTACCATTTATCATGCAAAAGGCAAGTCCAAATATACAACATGCCTCCTCTGAAATGCTTGTATTTCTATTCTGTTTGCGTTACTTTTCTCCATCATATTAGGATTAGTAGTCAGAGTCTAGTAGGGTATGTGAATATTTCTGAGAATAATCTTGTGAAAAGATGATTATAAATCCACATTCATGAATATGAAAAATTTAGGATGTGTAAAATAATACACATATATTTCATATTTTGAAAAATATGGAGAGTGTGTATATATATATATATATATATATATATATATATATATATATATATATATACACACACACACAAACATTCACAGACATTAAAAAGTAGCACTATATGCCAATTTAAAATCACCATGAAATATATATCATCCACAGATCCAAATAAATTCATTTTACTGAACATCGATTTATGTATAATGTTGTTCAACTAGGAAGCTCACCCACAGGTTGAATTTTCAGTTCCAACAGCGTTTAGGAGGAGTGATCCCTTTTCACAATTTGTATCTGCCAATTCAGCCTCCACACAAGAACGTACGTGTGGTAACAGTTAGGATTCTAAATGTGCATATAAAAATACAGGTGCTGAATAGGCTTCAGAGTAAGGGAGACAGGAATTCACATATTTCTTAACTTTTAAAATACATGGAGAACTATTTCAAAAAAAATTGACAAGATTTAAAACTCCTACACTATATAATTCAAAAGGCAAGCCCAACTATCCACCATGCCTCCTCTGAACTGCTTGTAGTTCTATTCTTTTGGGGGTATTTTTCTCCAACATATTAGGATTAGTAGTCAGAGTCTAGTAGGGTATGTGTTAATGTCAGTGATTCAGTATTTTGAATGGAAAATAGGAAAATGAATCCAATGTGTATGCAAATATGTGCTTCAGAAAAATCTTCCCACTCTCATCCAGAACAATCCCTTGACATTACCTTCGCCCCAAGTAAGACACAATTAGAGGAAAAGAGATAGAAAATATGTGAATACATATCTGAAATGGAATTTGATCAGGAGTTCACAACCATGGAGGTGGTAGAGGAGTTTTCAAAAGTAAGGGACAGGGTAAGCACTCCACAATCACAGAGCTCTGCTGGCCTAAAGACTTCTTGAGAAACTGCCTCTGAGTTTGGGCACTTGAAATATATGTTGTTTTCAGGAGCTTTTGCTTCCTTCTAGTGAGATGATCAAAGCTGGGTCAGCATCTATGTGACCTGGAGGACATAAATTGTAATATTCCAATGAACATGAGGGAGCAGTGCTGAATTCTCTCTTTGTAGGTATACTATGGCCACTTGGGGCTAAGTGTGCCCCCGCGTGGATTGTATATTCATTTGTTCCTCTTCCACTCTTCATTGTGTTTCTTGCTGCTGCACTGCGACTTTGGTATTTGCTTCACGAAATACATGGAGTTCAACTGGGACACAGTGGTCTAAGTGTCTGCCCGTGTGGACTGTGAAGCCATTTAGTAATCCTCCACTTTTCCTGGTGTTTCTTGCTGCTGCACTGCGAGTTTTGTATTTGCTTCATGAAATACAAGGAGTTCAACTGGGACACAGTGCTGGAGGGAGTTCTATCACATGTGGTGGCTCACACATGAGCATTCATGAAACCGGCCTCTATACCACATAGCTTGCTCCCTTGACCATAGCAACCTGATTCTGTAAATTACCCTAAAACCTCTCCATATAACAAGATGTGTTTACTTATAATGGTCTCCTGGCTGCACCATGTCCGTCTCATGACATTTGGAATCCAAAGGCAGATCCACATGGCCCCATCACAGATGTTTTATCACACACCTGCCTACCGCTGCTCTAGGCCCTCTACTCATCAGGCTCCAAATTACTGGCATCTCGGTTCTACACCATTTTCATTAAACCCAATCAATCAAGGCACTGTCTGGTACACTCATGATCAGAAATAGGACATCCAAAGGTTCTGTATGCCACCTGTTCATGGGAATTTCAAAAATTTAAACTATTTATCTAGCCATTTATCAAGGATGAAGTTGGAGGCACAGTGGATTTCAATTCATGCAGGAACCATTAAATGGTGAGTATGATCATTTCAATGAAAACTCTGGAGAACTCTCACAGGCAAGGCTTCCCAAAGAGTGTCCAAAAGGTCACCTGAAGCCAGGCTCATTGAGGTCTACAATTGAGATCCATGAGTGTTTTGATCTCAACTATGGCTGCCAAGTCTTTCAGAATAAAATCTTGTGGTATCCTGACTGAGATTCCCAGTGCTCTGTGGAAAGCTACCCTGGGCCTACATCTCAGGTTCCAAGGGCGACTCTCATGCATGGCCTCCTCAAATCCCAACACAACTCATGGCAATACTTCACTAAGCTCAGTTCCAGGACACAGTGTCTAAAAGGAGTCACACCAGAGTTCAGGCCCAGGAGGACCCAGTAATCTCTTCCAGCTACCACACATATGACCACAATTTAAATCAAAACACTCCCACATGGGCCTCATCTTCTTCTACACAGACACGCATCATAACCTCTGGCTGGAAGTTTCCATGAGGGGTGCAGCCCAAGACAGTGTCCAAAATAAGCTCCATTGCCCCTCATTTGCCAAAAGTCAGGGTGGCCTAAACACCCTTCCTTTGAACCAGGAGTGATCAAATAAGCCTGCCTTTAATACTGCTCTGCTTCTCCAATTTGAGGCCTAATGACTGTCAGGTGTAGATTTTCTATGTGATTTGGAGTCATGAGAAAACCCAAGCACCTATGGGCTATCCACTGTAGGGCTTTGAAGAACTCATTTGACCCAAATGATCCCTATTCTCACTTGACGGAAGTCAGGAACTGAAAAGGTCGGGCGAACTTCGGAGGAAAAGACCACCAAGAGACTGTCTCATGCCACAGCAAAGGGTTTATTGGGGGTCCAGCATGCTGAGGCTCAGAGCTCACTTCAGAGGAGCAAAGAACAAAGAGCCCCGAGAACAACTTGAGCAGAGTTTATATACATTCTTTAGAGAGGGCAGGGACTTTACATACATCATAGCCTCCTTTAGAAAATCATCATATACCGCGGGAAAATCAAATAATAACTCTAAAACATGATTAGCACATTCATTGGCGGGAACAGGTTGGGCAGCGGGTGATTGGTCAGCCGTGAGAAGGAGTATACATTTAAACTGATTGGTTGAAGCACTGAGATGTATACGTGCAAATCTGCATGGTTTCTGGGAAGGGGTGGTTAAGTAACGAGGTGGTCAGGGAAGATTTCAACACACATCTAATGGGAAGATCCGGGAATTGTCTTAAGTGCCACAGGAATTTCAGGTTCTGAGTGCAGCTTGGAAAATGTACAAAACCTGGTTATTTACGTTTCAATTTCAATTTCTTTTATTCTTTCATTTCCCACCCCTTTTTCTGACTACTTTTAATCTTAAAAGTAATGAATCAAAATTATTGTGGGGTTTCACATTCTATTCCTACCAGTGCAGCATATTTCTGTCTGATTATCATGAGTTTCACCTGCCTAATCTGAGCCTGGAGAAAGGAAACTATGTGGTTAAGCAAACAAGGTCCCACAGTTAGCAACACCATAAGGATGATCACGGGTCCAGCTAAGTCTGATATTAGTGTAGTTACCAGGGGTACTCGGTTAACCATGACTCAAAGCACCCTTGTTGAATATCCCATTCTCTCTGGCGCTCTTCAAGGTATTTTCTTAATTTACTCATGAATTATTTTGCAACTCCAATATGGTCAGCATAAAAACAACATTCTTCTCTCAGTGCAACACAGAGGCCCTCTCCCTCATCAAGAGGAGGTCTAATCCTCACCTGTTCTGTAAAACAACTTCAGAGAGAGAGGTTAAGGATTCCTGCAAAGCTGTGATGGAGGTCTCTAACGTCTTCAAGTCTTGATTTATTGCTGTTTCTAATTGGGCCATTTGTTGTTAACCACGCATCATAGAAGCTGTTCCCATACCCACTCCTGCAGCAGCTCCTATCCCCAATAGGATGGCTACAGTAAGGGACAATGGTTCCCCTTGATATCGGGTTGTTTGTCCCCCTAGTAGACCTTCAAATGATTAGGCATTATGATAGAGTACCCTGGAGAGTATCTGCACCATTACACAATAATTTACAGGGCTGTCAAAGACCTGGGCTGAAATACAAGGAGTTCTGACTGTGTGGAGTTCAGTACCATAAAGGTTCCTTTAATTAGTTCCCAGGGGGAGGAGTCAGATGTACTCTGGACTGGGGAAGTAGGCAAAGACGGAATCCAGGAAGTATTAGATGGTAGAGGGGTTCTGGTAGATCTAGGCATGGAAGGTTTAGGAGGCTTAATCCCTGGCTTGAGGGGATTGGGTCCTATTGCTGTGGGATTTTCTTTCTTTTTAAGCCAGACGGTGAACCAGAGACCAAATTCATCACCTGGGCCATAAATATAGAATCGCATTCCCCACGTATTTTCCATAGGCCAGGTTTTTCTGAGGTAGCCCCTTCCTTTGGAAGTGAAAGTTATATTGAGGGGGTAACATAGAGTATTCTTTCCACAGCGAGTTTTTGACACCACTGGGCAAGCAGCACATTTCTTGGGATCAATCCAGGTGTCATTTCATCCTACCGGAATCATACCTTTCTGGGGAGTTTGGGTTCCACCATGCAGCTTTCGTTTGTTCACAACCCCAAGATCTACAATAAAAGTCACTGGGTCCTCCACAGGTTTGGGCCTGTTTTATGACTTTGGAAATCAGGTGGGCACACATAATAGTCAAGACTGGCTAGTTTACACCTGAGCTGGGGGAGATGACATCCATAATTCATGGGTTAAGGTGGTCTATGTTGCCCTGGTTAGGGTTTGAGTGGGATCTGTGTGGGGTCCTCTATGTCAGGGAGATCCCATTCAGGGAAGCCTATGGCAAGCTGACAAATGTCCGGGTGGAGAGATGGCCACCAAGTCTATAAGGTGGCTGTTTGTGAAATAGATCACACTACTTGCCCATTAGGATTCATTACTTGCCCTTGTTGCTGAGCACGCTGATGGGGATTAGGGCTGCTGGTGGTCATGGGAAGAATCCATAGCCCTACCCACATGACGGACACGCAACTTGAGATGGATACCAGTCTGTAGAAGTTTCCAGCCAGAGTCTGTACAGGGCTCAGGCATGAGATGGGAGGCATTGATCCAGGAAGTGATCCCATCCACTTTCACCACTGTGGGTGTTATAAGCAGCACCTGGTATGGTCTTTCCAGTGGAGTTCCAGGGATGACACCTGACGCCATCTCACGTAGACGAAGCCTCCCACTTGATATCAATGTGGGGTTCCCTCGTCTCCAGTCTGATAAGCAGAGGCCAAATGTTTCCACAGGTATCGCTGGGTGCTGGGTTTGTTAAAGGGCTTTAAATCTGTCAAGCAAGGGGGTGTGAAAGGAATCATTAAGCCTCATAGTTGGGATTAGGTCCCCTACTGGAGGAAGGGCACCATTGAGAATTTCATAAGAGGTGAGGTTACACAAAGAGGCGGAGGGGGTATTTCTTTCACAAAACAGTGCATAAGGTTGGAGCATAGTCCAATTTTTTATGCCAGTATCCAAGCTTAATTTTGTTAAGTACTCTTTGATGGTTCTATTCATCCTTTCTACCTGTCCTGAGCTATAGGGTCTATAAGCACAATGTAACTTCCAATTAATCCCCAGGGTCCTGGCAAATCCCTTACTTTCCTGGGGCATGAATGCCGGTCCGTTAGCGGACCCTAATACCTTAGGCAGGCCGAACCTTGGAAAAATGTCTTCTACGATCTTTTTGACTACCATCTGAGCTGTTTCTTTCTTCATGGGGAAGGCTTCGACCCATCCTGAAAAGGTATCTACAAAGACTAGGAGATATTTAAGTTCATACCTTGCTGGCTTAATTTCAGTAAAGTTCAATTCCCAGAATTGTCCTTGTCTGGTTCCTTGTAAGCGCTTCCCTGCAGGAAGCTTGGATGGGTAAGCATTAACTACTTGGCAGACTTGACAAGCTCTAGTCACCTGCTCAGCTATTTCTTTCCTCTGTGAGTCAGTCAATAATAAGTCTTTTCTCCGGTCCTTTAAGAGTGCCTATATCTTCTCTGAGTCTAAGTGGGTGAGCTGGTGTACGTCTTTGACATAAAGGTGGCCTTTTTGAAATTGTAAACTTGGCTCTGTAGGATCCCAGAGTTCTGTATCTGTCTCCTCAGATGATAAGTTGCCTGAATGTTCCAGTTCGGCCAAGTCTCCTGATTGTTGTTCCCCCTGGTGTGGAAAAAGTTAACACAGTCACTCCATTTAGGGCTGCCAATTAAGCTTCCTCATCTGCCCTTCTTTTTCCAACCGCCAAGGGTTCGTTTCCCTTCTGGTGCCCTGGGCAGTGCACTATAGCTAGTGCCTTAGGGCCCTGCACTGCTGAGAGAAGTTGGAGGATCTCATCTTTGTTCTTTATTTCTTTCCAGGTGGAGGTTAATAACCCCCTTTGATGGTAAATAGCCCCGTGCACATTTGCAGTGGCAAATGCATAGCGGCTATCAGTGTATATGGTGGCCCTTTTGCCTGTTGCTAGTTCCAATACTTTCGTAAGGGCAATCAGTTCTGCTTTTTGGGCTGATGTCAGTTCTGGGAGACCAGAGGAACAGATGACATTAATTTTGCTAACTACTGCTTCTCCAGCCCACCGCTTACCATCTTGGAGGAAGCTGCTGCCATCCATAAACCATACAACTTCAGGGCAAGGCAGTGGCTGATCCTTCAAGTCTCGTCGTATACTGGTTTCCTCTGCCAGTATGTGTTGACACTCATGAGCAACGGGTCTTGATGATTCTTCTGGCAGCAGTGTAGCCGGGTTGAGTGGAGCAGCGGGTCCCAGCGTGATTCTGTCTTTGTCAAGCAAGAGGTTCTGGTAGTGGGTTATTCTAGAGTTTGATAGCCACATCTCTGGAGGCTGACAGATGATGCACTCCAGGGCATGGGGGACTATAATCGTTAGCTTCTGTCCCAACGTTAATTTATCAGCATCTTTTATTAGAAGGGCTGCCGCTGCTATAGCTCTTAAGCAATGGGGCGACCCACTAGCCACTGGGTCCAGTTTATTTGATAAGTATTCTACCGGCCTTTTCCAAGGTCCCAAAGTCTCAGTGAGCACAACCCGTGCTATTCCTTTCTTTTCCTCGATGTAGAGACTGAAGGGTTTTTCTATATCTGGGAGTGCTAAGGCCGGAGCAGATAGCAGCACCTTTTTTCTGACATTATCAAAAGCTTGTTGGTGCTCAGGGGTCCATTGGAAGTGGGCATCCCCCTTTATCAGCGGGTATAAAGGGGCAGCCAGAGACGCGAACCCAGGAATCCATAACCTGCAAAAGCCGGCAGTCCCAAGAAACTCCCTGAGTTGTCTCTTATTAGATGGGGGCAGTATCTGCACAAAGGTTCGTTTTGCGGGCTCAGTGAGCCATCCTTTGCCACCCCTAAGAGAATAACCCAGGAAGATTACTTCTTGCTGACAAATTTGGGCCTTTTTGGCAGAAGCCCTATATCCAAGCCGAGCAAGCTTGGAAAATAATGCTTGGGTCCCAGACTCATAGTTCTCTTTGGTGTCGGCTGCCAGTAGCAGACCATCCACATATTGGAGTATGGTGACATCGGGGTGTGCAGTTTTGAAGTCATTGAAGTCCTTGTGGAGGGGTTCATCAAAGAGAGTGGGAGAGTTTTTGAACCCCTGTGGGAGTCTAGTCCAGGTTAGTTGGACAGATGTTCCTTTTTTGGGGTCTATCCACTCAAAAGCAAACAGCAACTGACTGTCCTTATGTACGGGCAAGCAAAAGTGAGCATCTTTTAAGTCTAGCACAGTGTACCATTCCTGCTCCAGATTCAGAGCGCTAAGCAAATTATATGGATTCGGTACAGTGGGGTGAATGTCCTGCGCTCTGTTGTTGATCTCTCTTAGGTATTGAAGCGTCCGGTAGTCCCCAGTTCCTGGCTTTCTTACTGGTAGCAGGGGGATATTCTAGGACAAATGACAGGGCCTTAAGACCCCAAGAGCCAGGTATTTCTGAATATGGGCCCTTATCCCATCCTTAGCTTCTTTGATTAGAGGATATTGTTTAACACTGATTGGAGAGATAGAGGCTTTTAATTCTACTACTATTGGAGGTTGTTATATGGCTAGACCTAACCCAGCAGTTTCTGCCCAGGCATTAGGATAATCTTTTATCCATTTCTGGGGTAGTTTGCCTGTTTGATCAGTCCTAGGAGGCGCGAAGTGTTGATGTTCATCTTCTACGGATGTTGTCAAAGCCATGACTATGGGAGTTTTTACTGAAGGCTTTAGAAACTCCACTTGGGGACCATCAGGTTTAAAGGTTATTCTAGCCCAGAGTTTGGTAAGCAGATCCCAGCCCATCAATGGGGCTGGGCATTCTTGGATTACTTGGAAAGCGTGGTGGACTTTTCCATTTCCTAGGTCCATAGTCCTCTTAGTTGTCCCAGCCCAATATCTACTGCCATTAGTACCTTTAACAGGGGACCATTTATTTGATAGGGGGCCCAGTGGGGTCTTAAAGGTTTATTATACTGCTCCTGTATCCACTTCAAAGTTCACTGGGGTCCCCTCCACTTTAAATGTTACCCTGAGCTCGGAGAGGGGATCCGAGCCCCGACTTTCCTAGTCCTCTTCTAGAGTCAGCACGGCGGACTGGCATCTCTGCTTCTTTCGGGGGCACTCTTTGGCCTAGTGTCCTGTTTTCTTTACAGTAGGCACACTGATCTGAGGCCAGGGGCAGCCATTGGCGGGGGCCCAGGTATCCCTTTCTGTCTCCCTGCTTTTTAACTTCTGGCATATTTGGTGCTCTGACCAGAACCTTAGTCAATGCTTTAGTCTGCCTTTTGCTCCTTTCATCCTCCTTTTGTTCCCTTCCCGTCTCTCTCCTCTGTTCCCTTTCCTCCTCAGTTTCTCTCTTATAATATACTTTCTCAGCATCTCTTACTAAATCTCTCAAGGTCTTATCTTGTAATACATCTAGACGTTGTAACTTTCTCTTAATATCTAGGGCAGCCTGCTCGATAAAGGCCATTGCAACAGATGCTTGTTCATCCTCTGCCTGAGGATCAAAAGGAGTATATTTCCTATATGCTTCCATAATTCTCTCCAGAAACATAGAGGGAGACTCATTAGGCCCTTGGATAATCTCTCTTACCTTGGCCAAATTAGTCGGCCCTCTGGCGGCCACTCGGAGACCTGCTATTAGAGTCTGGCGATAAGTGGACAGATGCTACATACATTTAAAGGTGTTTGGGTGCCAGTTGGATCGGTTCATTGGCCCGTAGGGACGGAGAGGAAGCATCATAGGGGCTTCCGAGTTTTCTATTATCCATCACCGGCGGGTTCCTTTAGGTGGCCCAGCTTCCTCCAGGGGAGGAGGGGTTGCTGCTGCTGCAGAGAAGTCCCCTGGAGTGCTTGGGTCTGGCCCAATTGCCTCTAGCGGCGGAGAGGCTGAGTCAGCGGCGAGAATATCATCTGGAACGTGTTGGGGGTTGGAGAGCGAGGGTAGATGATAAGGAGTGGGAGGAGTGTCCAGTCTTGTGACTCAGGGAGAATGGAAGGAAGAGGGGGAGGAGTGGAAGGTTTGAATGATAGGATGCTGGGCGAAGGGGTATATGGCTGTTGATCTGCTTGGCCACGTGGCCCCAGCTGAAAGACAATATCTCTGACTTTTCGGATTAGAGGGAAGTAGAAGGATCCTTCTGGGGGGCCACCTGACTCCGAGAATGGGCCATTCTGAAGCACAGAGAATCTGCCAGGTACGGCATTTTACTGAAAAAGAAAGATTCTGGGCCCTTGAGCGGACATCAGTCCAATGATCAAGTGTCAGGGACAGAGAAGTGGAAGTGCTTTGTCCCATAATGAGAGTTACTCAAACAGGGACAGTGAAGACACAAACGCAACACAGACAAAGACAAACAGTAAACGTTTAACATGAGTCCAAGACAAAGATTAGAACTGAGTAACTGCCAAAACCTGATGGGTTAGACAATAAAGACAGCCGGTAAACTCAACATGAGTTCAGAACAATGACCAAAACTGAGTAGCCAGCAAAACCTGATGGGCTGGCGAACCGAATCCTGAAGCAAAATATAAACGAGTTGAAGAAATTAGTATTCCTTGATTTCTCTAGTCCTCTGGAGTGTCCCCCAGGAACGTGGCCTGTAGCTCTGTGACACATCTGTCAGCCACCATCAGAGAGAGCTAATGCTCTTCACTGACAGCCACTTTGCCAATCCATAACCTGAAACCCAAAACCAGAAAGAGGTGCCTTACTTACCCCGAGAGGAGTCCATTGGGGTCTTTTGTCCGCCGCTGCCGGATATCTCACCTGGGGCCTCCAGATGAATAGGTGGGGCGAACGTCAGAGAAAAAGACCACCAAGAGGCTTTCTCATGCAACAGCAAAGGTTTTATTGGGGGTCCAGCATGCTGGGGCTCAGAGCTCACTTTAGAGGAGCAAAGAACAAAGAGCCCTGAGAACAACTTGAGCAGAGTTTATATACATTCCTTAGAGAGGGCAGGGACTTTACATACATGATAGCCTCCTTTAGCAATTCATCATATACCATGGGAAAATCAAATAACAACTCTAAAGCATGATTAGCACTTTCATTTGCGGGAACAATTCGGGCAGGGGGTGATTGGTCAGCCCTAAGAAGGGGTATACATTTAAACTGATTGGTTGAATACCTGAGATGTATACTTGCTGAGCTGCAGGGATTCTGGGAAAGGGTTGTTAAGTAACTAGGTAGTCAGGGAAGATTTCAACACACATCTACTGGGCAGATCCGGGAATTGTCTAAACTGCCACAGGAAAGTGCAGCTTGGAAAGTTTACAAACCTGGTTCTTTAAATTTCAATTTCAATTTCAATTTCTTTTATTCTTTCAGAACCTTACAGAGAAAGGCAAGAGACTTAATCCACAATGACTGCTCTTTTGGCCATTTTGGTTTTGGATGCACACATGGGATCTTTCTTTCGATCTATCTGGTGCTGATAATCTAAGTCACAGCCTCACACAGGGCCAAGAGGCTAATTAAGACACAACCATTTTCAAAGCAATTACTACTCTGAGGTCAGTTACAGAACTCAGTCTCTGAGGAGAATCACACCAGTGTTCAAGGCTAGGTGCACCCAGTCATCTTTTCCAACCACCACATAAATGACCACAATTAAAACCAAAACAATTCCACATGGCCCTCATCTTCTTCCATAGAGTCACTCATCATAACCTCTGGCTGGAGGATTCCTTGAATGGCGCAGCTCAAGAAAGTGTCCAAAATAAGCTTCCTTGCCCCTCATTTGCCTAAACTCAGGGTGGCCTGGACACCCTTCCTTTGAACTAGGATTGATCACATAGGTCTGCCGCTAATACTGCTCTACTTCTCCAATTAGAGGCCTACTGACTGTCAGGTATAAATTCCTTATGTGATTTGGATTCATGATTAAACCCAAGCACCTCTGAAGAGCTTGGAAGAACTCATTTGACCCAAAAAATCCCTATACTCCCTTGAAGAAGGTCAGGAACCTAACAGAGGAAGGCAAGAGACATCATCCACAATGACTTATGTTTTTGCCATTTTGGTTTTGGATGCACACATTGGATGTTTCTTTAGATCCATCAGGCGCTGAAAATCTAAGCCATAGCCTCTCACAGGGCCAAGAGGCTGATTCAGACACATGGCTTTCCAAAGCAATTAAGCAAAGAGCCACAGGTGATGCCCATTCATTTCCATTTGAAAACTGTTTCCTTTAGGCTTCACAAAGGGGTGGCCTGAGGCAAAGACCTTCCTGACATTCAGGGCAAAAGATCAATAGGTTAGCAAAAGGCCCAAAACAGGGTTTCTCCACTGAGGCTTTTCTGGTCACACTGATATCTGAGTTTTCTGAGATGCTCCAATTCCCTCCAGCTATCCAGAACATAGCCATGTCACAGAGTTTGGAGGTGGTACATATTTTGGACACAAAACCATGAACCTATTCTGGAGAGTGGCCAAAATTCAGGAAGAAAACAGAAACATAGTAACATAGTAGGTGTTGCCCATCGATAAGGCAACCTGCAGTCCATTACTAAAATGGACAGGATGAATGCTGGGAAGCTTTCTACTAGACAGGACACATCCATTGATGCATTCTCTTTTCTAATGTCTACAACCATGGACACAGTGGGAGACACAGACACAGAAACACTTGCCTTGTCAAAGTTCTTTCTAGAAATAGTCCACTCCAAACCAAACACACCGCCTTTCCTACCTATTCTCAGAACATGAGACAAAACCACAAACTCACACACACACTCAAAAAGGCACCTCCTTCCCCCAAGTAAGTCTGTGACTATCCAGAGTGTCCTTTGACTGGTGGGCCATTTTATGTTCCCCCGAAAAGGCCTGTCTTGTCTTAGATCTGGTCTCCTTGTCAAACACTGTGAAGTTGTCAGGAGCCTGTTCTGACCACTACATGCTTTCTCAGGGAAGGCCCATCTTCAGAACTCTCCTCGCATTTGGCCATCCTCACATCAGTAGGTACCAAAAAAGACAGACTCTGTCCTTGGTAAATCCAAACATGTGAGCCCACTGGGACTGAGACTGGGACTGGCTCTGTGTGCCTGGCTTCCTGGATCCCAAATTCAGAGAGTTCCATCACCAAGGAAGTGAGGTAGGTCACTTATTTCAAGAATTTAATGAGTTCACTGCCTTGGCAACCACTTTGTTATAACAGTTGCTTCCAAGGGTCCCATGAGATGGAGGATACCCTACTTCCTCTGACACTTTCACTAGTTAGAATGGTATATCAACCATATGGAACCAGAAACAGCTCTCCACATTGTCCTGGTTTGGTCCATATTCTCTCCATTAAGAATAGAGAGGCTGATTCAGACACAACCCTTCATCCTGACAAGGTTGTTTGCCATGGAAGATGACTTTTGCTCTCTCAGGTCCTACATAGCTGCCTAATACTTCTCCAGGGATCATTTCTGCTTGGACCATTGAGTTTCTAAGCAGGTGGAAGATCCCCTACATTCCTGTATTGTAAGACAAACTCTGTCCCTGCTCTTCTGTAAAGGTAGATTGAGGGAACAGTGTATGGTTAGGGTTAATAACAGGTTCGATTTTGGTGAGGAGTCATTCTGTTGGATGAATAATGGTATTGGGAACCTGCGATATTTACAAGAATATATAGGTAAAATATAAGTATGGAAACAGAAATCTAGGTATGATTTGAAGCCCAGAAAGACATTGGGACCTTCTTTGGGATACTTAGCTTTGAATTATGTTCTGCACAGATGTCTCAGATAAATCGATATACAATGTTATAGGACCTTGTACCTTGGATGATTGAATGTCGAAGAGAACATCCAGGATAAAAGGGATAGTTGGTAGTATTAGGAAGACAGTTTGTAAGTTTAAAAAGAAGAGTGAGTATAAGTTTTGGACCAAAAATTCTTTAGCAATAGGTTTTCGGGTAGAGAGTGAATATGAATGTCAGAACGTGTGAAGAATCAGTCACAATGATGAACTGGGGAAAATATGTAGGAAAGCAGATATCCATAGAGACATTAGGAAATCATGCAAAGTGTAAAGTGAGTGATTGGATTAGACATTTTCAATATGATTGAGTTTCAATATATAATCTTAGGAAAAAACAAATATGTAGTCCCCAAAAAGATTGACAAGTGGGAGCATTAGGCAGCCTGGACATGGATGTTTTTAGTAATCCATGTTCATTTTCCATTTAGACTTTGGTACAATCATAAGTGTGATGTTTGCATTTTCTGACGAGAATATTACTGTGATAAAATGTATATGTGGATCAGGTAACATGAGTATTTCTTCCACCATTTCTTGGAGCCATATTTTGAAGATGTATAAATTAGTATTGTGGGTAAAAATAGATGTACCCTGTGTCTATGAATATAGAGATAATGCATGAATAGAGCGTAGTGTGAATAAATAATATTACTTGTTCCAACTTTAAATAATGGATTAAATTGATATCTAAAAATATTCAGGAAATCTTATATTGATATACATACATTCATTTCAACCAGTAATACATCTAATGGTAATATTAGGGTTGTGGTTTATCCTGAAGTGTGTGTGAGTTTTGCTTCAAACTGATTATGGAAATCAAATATAATATTTTTGGAAAGAAGTCTCATGAAAAGACCAGTCAAGAAACATGGAGGAATACTTGTGTTCTGAAGCAGGAAGTGATTGACATTGAAACAAATGTCTAAAAATTTGTGAACTTGTGGATAAAATATATATCCTACGACGTGCATAAACTGCAGAAATAGTAATGTACCATTGTTGAATAAAAATGAACGTCAAATTATATGTCATGTCCCATAGGAGTCTACTTGCGTTGATATTAAACTGGGTCAGTTACTCTAGAAATATTAGGATTTGTGTGCAGCTTTCACTGAAGTCAGTTTTCAGTACTAGGAAACAAATATATATTTCAAGTTGATGAATAATTCTGAGAATAATCTTGTGAAAAATCGATTATAAATCTAAATACATCAACATGAATAAATTTAGGGAGTATATATAAGACACATATATTTCATATTTTGAAAAATCTGGAGAGTATGTATATATATATATATATATATATATATATATATATATATATATATACACAAAACATACACACAGACTATAAAAAGTAGCAATACATACGCTAATCGAAATTCATCATTAAATATATATAATTCACATATGCAAAAATAATTATTTTACTGAACATGGATTTTTGTATAATGTTTTTCTATTAGGAAGCTCACCCATAGGTTGAATTTTCAGTTTCAACAGCGTTTAGGAGGAGGGATCTCTTCTCACAATTTGTATCTTCCAAGTCAGACAACACAAAAAAATTAACCTGTGATACCAGGTAGGATTCTATATGTGCATATAAATATACATGTGCTGAATAGTCTATAGAGAAAGGGAGACAGGAATTCACATATTAGTTAATTTTAAAAACACATGGAGAATTATTTTAACGAAAAATTGACTAGATTTATAAAACCTACCCTTTATCATGTAAAAGGCAAGTCCAAATATACACCATGCCTGCACTGAACTGCATGTATTTCTATTTTGTTTTGGTTATTTTTCCTCCATCATATTAGGATTAGTAGTCAGAGTCTAGTAGGGTATGGGTTAGTGTCATGGTTTCAGTATTTTGATTGGAAAATAAGAAAATGAATCCAATGTGTATGCAAATATGTGCCACACAAAAATATTCCCACTCTCATCCAGAACAATGAATTGCCATTACCTTCACCCCAAATAAGACACAATTAGAGGAGAAGAGTTAGAAAATCTGTGAATACATATATGGAATGGAACATAATCAGGAGTTCACAACCTTGGAGGTGGTAGAAGAGATTCCAAAAGTTAGGGTCAGGGTAAACACTCCACAAACATGGAGCTCTGCTGGCCTAAAAACTTCTTGAGAAACTATCTCTGAGTTCGGGCACTTGAAATATATGTTGTTGTCAGGAGCTTTAGCTTCATTTGTAGTGAGACCATCAAAGATGGGTCTGCATCTATGTGACCTGGAGAACATGGTTTCTTTTTTTTTAATGAACATAAGGGAGCAGTGCTGAATTCTCTCTTTGTAGGTAAACTGTGGCCACTCGGGTCTAAGTGTCTCCCCATGTGGACTGTGAAGCCATTTGGTCATCCTCCACTTTTTGTGGTGTTTCTTGCTGCTGCACTGGGAGTATGGTATTTACTTAACGAAATACAATGAGTTCAACTGGGACAAAATGCTAGAGTGAGTTCTGTCATGTGTGGTGGGTCAGGTTCTCCAAGAGAATGCACCAACAAGTCTTCTATCCAACATAGCTTGTCCCCTTGACCATAGCAACCTGTTTCTTAAAATTGACGTAAAACCTCTCCATATAACGAGATGCCTTTACATATAAGGGTCTGCTGGCTACACTATTTCAGTCACAAGCCATTTGGAAGCCAATGGAAGATCCACATGACCCCACCACAGATATTTTATCACACATCTGCACACCACTGCTCTAGGCCCACTACTCAGCAGGCTCCAACTTACTGGCATCTCTGTTCTACACCATTTTCATAAAACCAAGTCAATTAAGCCACTGTCTGGTACACTCATGATCAGAAACAGGACATCCAAAGATTCTCCAGTGCCACCTGGTCATAGGAATTTCAAATATATCATGGTATTTATCTGAGATTAGGAAGATAGACGGTAGGATTAAAAAGAAGGGTGAGTAAAGGATTTGGACATTAAGTTCTGCTTCTCCAATTTGACGCGTATTGTCATGCATGGGCGACTCTCATGCCTGGCCTCCGAAAATCGCAACACAATTCATAGCAATACATCTCTAAGGTCATTTCCAAAACTCCGTTTTTAAGGGGAATCACACCAGAGTTCAAGCCCAGGTAGACCCATTCATCTCTTCCAACCGCCACACAAGTGACCACAATTAAAAACAAAACACTACCACATGGCCCTCATTTTCTTCCATGTAGACACTCATCATAATCCCTTGCTAGAGGTTTCCATGAGGGACACAGTCCAAGACAGTGTCCAAAATAAGCTCCCTTCCCCCTCATTTGCCTAAAGTCAGGGTGCCCTGGGCACCCTTCCTGTGAACCAGGAGTGATCAAATAGGCCTGCCATTAATGCTGCTCTGCTTCTCGAATTTGAGGCCTACTGACTGTGGGGTTTAGATACTTTATGTGAATTGGAGTCATGAGAAAACCCAAGAATCTCTGGGCTTCCCTCTGCAGGGCTTTGAAGAACCCATTTGAGTGAGTCTAGGAGTTGGACCAAAAGTTCTTTAGCAATAAGGTTTTGGTGAGAGAGTAAATGTAAATGTCAGCACATTTGAAGGGTCATTCCCAATGATGAACTGGAGAAAAGGTATTTGAAAGCAGATATCAATGGAGACATTAGGAAATCAGGCAAAGTACAAAGTGAGTGGTAGGATAAGACATTATTAACAGGGTTGAGTTTGAATATATAATCTTAGGAAGAAACAGATATGTAGTCACCAATAGGAATAATATTTGAGAGCATTAGGGAACCAGGACATGGATGTTGTTAGTAATACATGCTCACATTCAATTTAGGCTTTGGAACAGTCATAAGTGTGACCCTTGCATTTTGTGTCAGGAATATTACTGTGATGAAATGTATATGTATATCAGGTGACTAGAGTATTTTTTCCACCATTTCTGAAAGCAATATTTTAAAGACTTATAAATTAGTATTGGGGATACAAATACATAGACCCTGGGTCTATGAATATAGAGATGATGCCTTAATAGACCATACTGTGAATAAATAATATAACAGGTTCCACTTTTAATATTGGATTGAATTGATATCTGAAAATACATAAGAAATTTTATGTTGATATACAATCATTCATTCCAAACAGTTATACATCTAATGGTAATAATAGAGTTATGGTTTATCATGATGGGTGTGTGAGTTTGCCCCAAAAGTGATTATGGAAATCGAAAACAATGTGTTCAGAAAGAAGTCTCATGAAAAAACCAGTCAAGAAAGCTGGAGGAATACATGTGTTCTGAAGCAGGAAGTGATTGAAAGTGAAACAAATGCCTATAAATTTGCTAAATTGTGGAAGAAATATATATCGTATGATGTGCATAAAATGAAGAAAACTAATATACCAGTGTTGAATAAAAATGAACGTCAAAATAGACATCATGGAACATAGGAATCTACTTGCACCGATGTTAAACTGGGTAAGTTACTGTAGAAATATTAGCATTTGTATATACCATTCACTGAATTTAGTTTTCAGTACTAGGAAACAGATATGTAGTTCAGGTGGATGAATATTTCTGAGAATAATCTTGTGAAAAGTTGATTAGAAATCCAAATATATGAACATTAATGAATTTAGGAGTGTATAATAAGACACATATATTTTACATTTTGAAAAATCTGGAGAATATATATATATATATATATATATATATATATATATATATATATATATATATACACACACACACACACAAAACCCACACAGAGCAATTAAAAAGTAGCAATATATATGCCAATCAAAATTCATCGTGAAATTTATATGATCCACATATCCAAAAATATTTATTTTACTGAACATGGATTTATATATAATGTTGTTCACCTAGGAAGCTCCCCCATAGGTTGAATTTTCTGTTCCACAATTTGTATCTGTCAAGTTGGCCACCTCACAAGTATGTACGTGTGATACCAGGTAGGATTCAATATGTGCATATACAAATACATGTGCTTAATAGGCTACAGAGAAAGGGAGACAGGAATTCACATATTTGTTAACTTTAAAACCACACGGAGAACTACTTCAATTAAAAATTGACTAGATTTATAACTCCAAACCTATGTATTGCAAAAGGCAAGCCCAACTATACACCACCCCTCCTCTGAACTGCTTGTATTTCTATTCTGTTTGAGTTATTTTTCTCCATCACATTAGGATTAGTAGTCAGAGTCTAGCAAGCTATGGGTTAGTGTCAGGGAATCAGTATTTCGAATGGAAAATTGGAAAATGAACACAATGTGTATGCAAATATGTGCTACACAAAAATCTTCTTATTCTCTTCCAGAAAAATTTATTGTAATTAACTCCGCCCCAAGTAATACAGAATTAGAGAAGAAGAGTTAGAAAATCTGTGAATACATATCTGGAATGGAATATGCTCAGGAGTTCACAACCTTGGAGGTGTTAGAGGAGTTTCCCAAAGTAAGGGACACAGTAAACATTTCTCAAATGTGGAGCTCTGGTGCCCTAAAGACTTCTTGGGAAACTGCCTATGTGGTTGGGCACTTGAAATATATATTGTTTTCAGGAGCTTTTGATTTCTTGCTAGTGAGACCATCAAAGCTGGGTCTGCATCTATGTGACCTGGAGGACATGGATTCTTATTTTCCAATGTACATGAGGTAGCAGTGCGGAATTCTCTCTTTGTAGGTAAACTGTGGCCATTGTGGGCTAAGTGTCTCCCTGGGGGACTGTGAAGCCATTTGGTCATCCTCCAATTTTCATGGTGTTTCTTGCTGCTGCACTGGGACTTTGGTATTTGCTTCACGATATACAAGGAGTTCAAATGGGACACAGTGGTGGAGGAAGTTCTGTCTTGTGCGGTGGGTCAGGGTTCTCAGGAGAATGCACCAAGCAGGCTTCTATCCCTCATAGCTTGCCCCCTTGTCCATAGAAACCTGGTTCTGAACATTGCCCTGAAACCTCTCCATATAACAATATGCCATTTCATTGAACATTCTGCTGGCTGCACCATGTCAGTCACAAGCAATTTGGAAGCTAATGGCAGATTGACATGGCCTCACAAAGATGTTTTATCATACACCTTCCCACCTCTGCTCTAGGCCCACCACTCAGTAGGCTCCAACTTACTGGTATCTCTGTTCTACACCATTTTTATGAATCCCAGTCAATCAAGGCACTGCCTGATAGATTCATGAATGATGTAGGACATCCAAATGTTCCCAGTGCGACCAGGTCATGGGAAATTCAAAAATTTCATGGTATTTATCTAGGCATTTTTCAAGGATGAAGTTGGAGGCACTGTGGGTTTTAATTCATTCGGGAACCATTAAATGGTGAGGATGCTCATTTCAATGAACGCTATCGAGAACTCTCACAGGCAAGACTTTCCAAAGAGTGGCCAAAAGGTCACATGAAGCCAGGCTCATTGAGGTCTACAATGTGAGGTCCATGTTTGTTTTGATTCTCAACTATGGCTGACATGCCTTTAAGAATAAAATCATGTGATATCCTGGCTGAGATTCCCAGTGCTCTGTGGAAAGGTACCCTGGGCCTATATCTCAGTTTCCATGGGCGACTCTCATGCGTGTCCTCCTAAAATCCCAACACAAGTCATGGCAATACTTCTCTGAGGTCAGTTTCAGAACTCACTCTCTAAGGGGAATCACGCCACTGTTCAAGCCCAGGTGGACCCAGTCACCTCTTCCAACCGCCACACAAATGAAAACAATTGAAACCAAAAAAAATCCCACATGGCCCTCATTTTATTTCATATAGACACTGAACATAACCTCTTGCTAGAGGTTTCCATGAGGAGCACAGTACAAGACAGTATCCAAAATAAGCTCCCTTGCCCCTCGTTTGCCTAAAGTTTGAGTGGCCTGGACACCCTTCCTGTGAAACAGGAGTGATCCAATAGGCCTGCATTTAATACTGCTCCACTTCTCCAATTTGAGGCCTACTGACTGTGGGATTTAGATTATTTATGTGTATTGGAGTCATGATAAAACCCAAGCACCAATGGGCTAGCCTCTGCAGGGCTTTAAAGAACTCATTAGACCCAAAGGATCCTTATTCTCACTTGATGGAGGTCAGGAAACTTACAGAGAAAGACAAGAGAATTCACCCACAATGACTGCTCTTTTGGCCATTTTGGTGTTGGATGCATACATGGGATCTTTCTTTACATCCATCAGGTGCTGACAATCTAAGCCACAGCCTCACACTGGGCCAAGAGCCTGATTCAGACACATCCCTTTCCAAAGCAATTAAGCAAAGAGACACAGGTGATGCCCATTCATTTCCATTTGAAAACGGTTTTCTTCAGGCTTCACAAATGGGTTGGCCTGAGGCAAAGTCCTTCCTGACTCAGGGGAAAAGAACAATTGTTAAGCAAAAGGCCCAACCACGGTTTCTCCACTGAGATGTTAGTAGTCACACTGATATCTGAGTTTTCTGAGATGCTCGCCATTCCCTTCAGCTATCCAGTATATGGCCATGTGACCGAGCTTGGTGGTGGTACATATCTTGGACACAAAACCATGAGCCTATTCTGGAGAGTGGCCAGAATTCAGGAAGAAAACTGGAACTTAGGAAGATAGCAGGTGTTACCCATTGATTATGCAAGCCCTGGTCCATTCATTAATTGGGCAGGATGAATGCTCGGAAGCTTTCTAATAGACAGGACACATCCATTGATGCATTCTTTTTTTCTAATGTCTACAACCACGGACACAGTGAGATACACAGACATAGAAACACACGCCCTGTGAAACGACTTAGTAGAAACATTTCACTCCAAACCTCAAAACCGTCTTTCCTACCTATTCTCAGAACATGAGACAAAACCACAAACCCACACCAACACCCAAAAAGGCACCTGCTTCCCTCAAGTAGGTCTGTGACTATCCAGAGTGTCCTCTGACTTCTGGACCATACTATGTTCTCCCAAAATGGCCTGTCCTTTATCAGATCTGGTCTCCTTGGTCAACTCTGTGAAGTTGTCAGGAGCTAGTGGTGAGCCACTACCTGCTTTCTCAGGAATGGCCCCTCTTCAGAGCTTTTCTGGTATTTGGCCATTCTCACATCAGTAGGTACCAAGAAAGATTGACTCTGTCCTTGGTAAATCCAAACAAGTGAGCCCACAGGGACTGTGACTGAGACTGGCTTGGATGCCTGGCTTTCTGGATCCCATGTTCAGAGAGTTCCATCACCACGGAAGTGAGGTGAGGTCACTTCCTTCAGGAACTGAATGAGTTCACTGGCTTGGCAACCACTTTGTCCTAACAGTTGCTTCCAAGGGTCACATGAGATGGTGGCTGCCCCAACTTCCTGTGACACTTTCACAAGTTAGATTGGTATATCAACCATAGGAACCTGGGAACAGCTCTCCACAGAGGCCTGGTTTGGTCCATCTTCTCTACATTAGGACGAGAGAGGCTGATTTGGACACAACCCTTCATCCTGGCCAGGTTGTTTGTCATGTAAGATGACTTTTACTCTCCCAGGTCCTTCATAGCTGCCTACGTCTTCTCCAGAGGACATTTCTGCATGGACCTTTGAGGTTCTCAGCAGGTGGAAGATCCACTACATTCCTGTATTTTAAGACTAACTCTGTCCCTCCTCTCTGTAATGTTAGATTGAGGGGAAAGTGTACGGTTAGTGTTAATAACATTTTCGATTTGGGTTAGGAATCATTCTGCTGGATGAATAATGGTATTGGGAACCTGTGATATGTATGAGAATATATAGGTGAAATACATGTATGAAAACAGAAATCTAGGTAAGTTTTGAAGCCCAGAAGAGAATTGGGCCCTTGATTGGGATACTTAGCTTTGAATTAGGTTCTGCACAGATGTGTCAGATTAATCAATATTCAATGGCCTAGTACCTTGTACCTTGGATGATTGAATGTAGAAGAGAACATCCAGTCAAAAAGGGATAGTCGGTAGTTAAAGGTTAATAAAATAGGTACTTGTCACTTCCTGTTTCTCTCTATGCTTAACAAAACACTTTTGAAATCTTGAGAACTCTTTGCTAATCTTGTTCCCAGAATGTGCTCTCCCCAACTGCCAAACTGCAGAATGTACTCCCTCACCCGTGTGCACGCACACTGCCCACTCACCCGGACCCATCAATAAACTTTCCTCCCTGCCCTCTCCAAGAAAATTATATAAACTCTGCTTAAGGTGTTCTCAGGGCTCTCATCTCTTTTCAATTGAGCTCTGAGCCCCAGCATGCTGGACCCCCAATAAACCCTTTGCTGTTGCATGTGACAATCTCTTTGTGGTCTCTTCCTCCAAGGCTTGCCCGACCTTTTCATATGGAGGTTCCACTGAAATCCAGCAGCGGCGAATGTGAGACCCCATGTGTCGTGGCTTTCACTATTTGTGTATCTTTCATTATGGGACAGAGCACTTCAATGCCTCTGTCCCTGACCATTGATCACTGGCCCAAAGTCCACATAAGGGCTCAGAATCTTTTTTATTTAGTAAAACACTGGACCTGGAAGACGCTCTGTGCCTCAGAATGACCCACCTTTCGAGTCGGATGGCCTCTAGAAGGATCTTTCTACTTCCCACTAATTTAAAAAGTTAGAGATATTGTCTTTTAGCCAGGGCCACATAGCCATCTGGATCATTCCGCCATATATCTTAACTTTGCAGGACCTCTGCAAATCTCCTCCTCCATGGGTGAAGCCTTTCCTTACCGCTGCCCCTGCTCCTACTCCTTCCCCCATGATCTCTCAAACCCTCTGCTCTTCTTCCTTCTCCACCCTCTGTTCTCCCTGAGTCACAAGATTTGACTCTACTGGATTCTCCTCCGCCTCCTTATCCCCTGCCCTCTTCCCCCAATCCCCAACACCCTCTAAGTGATTCCCCTGCTGCTGACTCAGCCTCTCTGCAATTGGAGGAGCACAGCACCCTCCAGATAGCTCCCCAGTGGCACACACAGCCCTTCCTTCCCTTGAGGAAGCTGGCCCGGCTATAGGAACTCGCCAGCAGTGAATAGTTGAAAACACTGGAACTCCCATGATGCTCCCCCTCCATCCCTATGGGCCAAAGATTGACGACGGCCATGGGGGAAAAAATGCAAGCCTACCAGTTTTGGCCATTCTCCTCTTCAGACGTACATAATTGGAAATATAACAATCCCCCTTTTTCTGAGCACCCCACCTGGCACACAGGTCTGGTTGAGTCATTGATGTTTTCACACTAGCCTACTTGAGATGACTGCCAACAACTCATAGGGACTGTCTTCATGACAGGGGATCAAAATAGAATACTCCTGGAAGCTGGAAAAAAATATCCTCTGACCAGATGCGTGACTGACACAACTTCCCAAGATAATAAAAGCCAGCTTTCCTTTGAACCAACCCAACTGTGGCCCCCAAATCTTTGAAGGTAGGGAGCATCTGTTCACTTATCACCGGGCTCTAATAGTGGGTTTCCGTGCGGCCGCTAGGCGACCAACTAATTAGGCCAAGGTAAGAGAGATTATTCAAGGGCCTGAAGAACCTCTCTCTATGTTTCTAGAGAGAATTATGGAGGCATATAGAAGATATACTCCTTTCAATCCTCAGGCAGAGGATCAAAAGTCATCTGTCACAATGGCCTTTATTGGGCAAGCTGCCCCGGATATTAAAAGAAAGTTAAAATGCTTAGATGGATTACAAGATATGACTTTGAGAGATTTAGTCAGAGAAGCCGAGAAGGTATACTTTAAGAGAGAAACTGAGGAAGAGAAGGGAACAAAGGGAGGATAAAAGAAACAAAAGACAGACTAAGGCGCTGACTAAGGTCCTGGTCACAACAACAAATAGGCCAGAAATTAAGAAACAGGGAGACAGGAAGGGATACCTGGGCCCACGCCAGAGGCCACTCCTTGCCTCAGATCACTGTGCCTACTGTAAAAAAAAGGACACTGGGCCAAAGAGTTCCCTAGAAAGAGACAGCCACTCCTGCCAGCCATTCTGACTCTTGAGGATGACTCCAAAAGTCGGGGCTAACATCCCCTCCCGGAGCTCAGGGTAACTTTTGAAGTGTAGGGGACCCCAGTAAACTTTGAAGTGGATACAGGGGCAATATACTCAGCCCTTAAGGCCCCATTGGGCCATCTATCAAATAAAAGGTCTCTAGTTCAAGGGGCAAATGGCAGTAAGTATCGGGCTTGGACAACTAAGAGGACCATAGACCTGGGAAAAGGAAAATCCATCAATCCTTCCTAGTAATCACAGAATGCCTGGCCCCATTGATGGGCAGAGATCTGCTCACCAAGCTCTGGGCCAAAATAACTTTTAACCCTGAAGGCAACCAAGTGGGATTTCTAAATCCTTCAGTAAAAACTCCTATAGTCATGGCTCTAACTATGTCAGTAGAAAATGTACATCAACTCACTCAACTTTGTTCAAAGAAACTGCAGGCATTCCTGAAGGATCAAGAACAGAGTTTTCCACTGACCAAATCACAGCAAAAGGACTGAATGGGTAACAAAAGCCTGTCGGGTCCATCAATTGGTTTATGCTTACCCTTCCAAGCTTCCTGGAGGAAAGCACCTAGGAGGAAAAAGACCAGGACAATTCTGGGAAGTGAACTTTACTGAAATTAAGCATGCAAGGTATGGACTTAAATATCTCCTAGTCTTTGTAGATACATTTTCAGGATGGATTAAAGCCTTCCCCACCAAAAAAAAAGAAAGAAAGAAAGAAAGAAAGAAAGAAAGAAAGAAAGAAAGAAAGAAAGAAAGAAAGAAAAAGAAAGAAAGAAAGAAACAGCACAAATGGTGGTCAAGAAGATCCTGGAAGATTTTTTTCCAAGATACGACCTGCCTAAGGTAACAGAGTCTGATAATGGACCTGCATTCATGACCCAGGTACGTTAGGGGTTAGCCAGTACCCTGGGGATTACATTGTGCTTATAGACCACAGAGTGCAGGACAGGTAGAATGAATGAATAGAACCATTAAAGAGACCTTAATGAAATTAAGCTTAGAGACCGACATAAAAGATTGGACAATGCTTCTGCCTTATGCAATGTTTCATGCAAGAAATTCTCTCTCTGTTTCTTTGTGTAACCTCACCCACTATGAAATTCCCCATGGGGCCCCTATTCCAGTAAGGGACCTAACCCCAACTCTAAGACCTAACGATCCCTTCCACACCACCATGCTTGACAGACTTACAGCTGTTGAAAGAACTCAGCGATACCTGTGAAAACAGCTGGCCACTGCCTACCAACCTGGAGATGAGGGGACTCCACATCAATATCAAGTAGGAGACTTTGTCTATGTAAGACAACATCAGGTGTCATCCCTGGAACCCCACTGGAAAGGACCATACCAGGTTCTACTTATAACACCTACAGTGGTAAAGGTAGACAGAATCACTTCCTGGATCCTGGCCTCTCATCTCAAGCCTGCACCCTGTCCAGACTCTGCCTGGAAACTGGAAGAGACTGGTAACCCTTTCAAATTGTGTATTCGCCAGGTGGATGAAGCTATAGAGTCTCTCCTTGACCACCAGTAGTTCTAACCCTCATCAGCCCTTTCAGCAGCGATGGCTGATCACAAATCCTACTGGAGAAGAAGTATAATCTATCTCACATATAGCCCACTTTGGGACCTGGTGGCCATTTCTCCACCCAGACATTTGTTAGCTGGCTATAGGTCTTTCCTATTAGGATATCCCTGATGAAGAGGATACCACTAAAATTCCATTAAATACCTTTTGTACCATAAATAATGGAAACAAACATTATGGATGTCGGGACAGGTAAGCCAGGTGCAGGTTGGCTAGCCTAGATTACTATGTTTGCCCGGCAGACAATCAAAGCCACAAACAGCAACAGCTGTGTGGAGGAAAAGCCAATTTCTTCTGTAAGTCATGGGGATGTGAGCATACAGGGGCTTCCTGATGGAACCCGAACTCCTCATCAAATTCTGTACACAGCATTGGCCATATGACCAATTAGATAACCAAAACCCATGGCCCCCAGAGGGGTCTCTAGATCCTCAAATACTGTGTGACCTTTTTAACTTCTGCAAGTGCTCAAAAGGGTAAAAGGAGATTCCCCTATGTGGAGGCCTTTTCCCTCCTTCGCTCACATCCTGAACTATGCTTCTCCAATAGATCCTCACCCTCAGCCTTCATCTCCAGACTATCTGCTGTCACTCCAAACTCAGCAACCTGATTTCTTCCCTTCAATTACTAGATCAAAAACCCAAACCAACACCGGTTCTCAGACCATTGCCCCCTGGCTGAGAAGCAGGTACTGAGGTACCCCTCCACCAACTCACTCCTCTCTTCTCTTGTCACTGCCCGCACTGGGTCCCACCAGGTCCTCTTTCCAGCTAACCCATAGCTCAAACCAGCTGAGGAGAGCCCTCAGACCCTTATCCAAATGTAATGAAAATGGCCTTTAAAGTTGCTCTTTCATCACTGAAAACAGGTTACTAAAAATTTAAAGTCCCTCACAGGCTTTGTGGATACTCACTCCCTTCTTCCCCTCTGCTCTACCTGTTCTACTGCTCAAGTTTTGTTGCTAGGAATATCCCAAACCCCTTTCCCATTATTCTTTTACATCTCTCCTTTCTCATTCTCAGATCCATGAAGCTGCTCTAAGCCCCGACTTCTCTGTCTCCCCCCTCTGTACCAGGCCCACAGAAAAGTTTTCACTGACCTTCTCCAGGAGTCTTCACCATGGCTGACTTTAGGACTTTCAGCAAAAAAGTCCCTATAAACGATTTCAGTGTAGATAACCTTCCTCATTTAATGTTGCCCTGTTCCACTTGGCCACTGGCTAAAAATAATCAGCAGTCCTAAGCTAGACACCCCCTTACTAGTTTTTCACAAAATATGTGAACAATTCCTCTGGCCTTGAACTGGGGCTTCACAGAGATGGCAACATTTCTAAGATAAAGAAGTTACCATCTGGGCTCCATGGTAACAGCTGGCAGGGGGAAAAAAAGAAAGGGAAGTAAAAGCTCTCCCCCACCCAGTTGTCCTTGAAAAGTTAACTTGCCCAGAACAGAGAAAAAAAAAACAGAAACAAAAACAGCTTTTTGTGAACTTCTGCAGAGTGTGATCTTCTGAGCCACTTCTCTTACATGTTGGGTACAAAATTCTGAAACTACCTAAACTTGGAATTCAGAAGATTAATTGATTACAACCGAAGCAATGCCCTCTGAATCTGGGTGGAACCAAATAGGACTGTTTCACTGTCTTTGGTGCTATCTTAGGTGCCTTGCCTTGTCCGTCCCTACAACAGTATCATTCTATATACTAAAACATTGTTGATGTTTTCATGAAATGAAAAACGGATGTGATTAATTGTGTAATGGTGCATATGTTACCCAGAATGCTCTATCATGACGCAGGTTCATTTGAAGATCGAATAGGTGGGACATACAACCCGGTTTCACTGGGAACATATGTCCCTCACTTTAGCCATCCTATAAAGAATAGGAGTTGCCACAAGGGTGGGCACAGGAACCACTGCCCTGGTCCATGGGACACAACAAATGACCCAGTTAGAAGCAGAAATAGACCAAAACTTAAATATATTAGAAACCTCCATAACAGCTTTGCAGGAATCTTTAACCTCTCTCTCTGAAGTTCTTTTACAGAACAGTTGAGGGTTGGACCTCCTCTTCATGAGTGAAAGGGACCTTTGTGCTGCATTGAGGGAAGAATGTTGTGTGAAGTTGTCAGAAGCCAGTGGTGAGCTACTACTTGCTTTATCAGGAAAGGCCCCTCTTCTTAGCTTCCCTGTCTTTTGGCCATCCTCACATCAGTAGGTACCAAGAAAGACAGACTCTGTCCTTGGTAAATCCAAAAAAAGTGAGACCACTGGGACTGGGACTGGGACTGGTTGTGCTTGCCTGGCTTTCTGAATCCCACGTTTAGAGAGTTCCATCACCCAGGACGTTATGTGAGGTAACCTCAATCAGGAAGTGAATGAAGTCACTGCCTTGGCAACCACTTTGTCCTAAGAGTTGCTTCCAAGGGTCCCATGAGATGGAGGGTGCCCCTACTTCCTGTGACATTTTCACACGTTGGAATGGTATATCAACCATAGGCACCCGAGAACAGCTCTCCACACAGGCCTGGTTTGGTCAATCTTCTCTACATTAAGATGAAAGAGGCTGATAAAGACACATCCCTTCATTCTGACCAGGTTGTTTACCATGGAAGTTGAGTTTTCCTCCCTCAGGTCCTTCATAGCTGCCTACAACTTCTCCAGAAATCATTTCTGCATGGTCCTTTGAGGATCTCAGCAGGTTGAAGATCCCCTACATTCCTGTAGTGTAAGACCAACTTTTTCCCTGCTATTCTGTAAAGTTACATTGAGGGAACAGTGTATGGTTAGGGTAATAACAGGTTTTATTTGGGATAGGAATCATTCTGCTGGATGAATAATGGTATTGGGAACCTGTGATATTTACAAGAATATATAGGTGAAATATAAGTATAAAAACAGAAATCTAGGTAAGATTTGAAGCCCAGAAGAGCATTGGGCCCTTGATTGGGATACTTAGCTTTTAAATATCTTCTAAACAGATGTCTCAGATAAATCGATATACAATGGCATAGGACCTTGAAAATTGGATGATTGAATGTAGAAGAAAACATCCACTCATATAGGCATAGTTGGTAGGATTAGGAAGACAGTCAGTAGGTTTAGGAAGAAAAGTGAGTATAGGATTTGGACAAAAAGTTCTTTAGCAATAGGGTTTGCGGTAGAGAGTGAATGTAAATGTCACCACATGTGAAGAGTCAGACACAATGATGAACTGGGGAAAATATATGGGGAAGCAGATATCAATGGAGATATTAAGAAATCAGGCAAAGTATAAATTGAGTGATAGGATTAGACATTTTCAACAGGGTAGAGGTTGAGTATAAAATCTTAGAAAGAATCAAATATTTAATCACCAATAGGATTGACATTTGAGAGAATTAGGCAATCTGGACATGGATATTGTGAGTAATCCATGCACACTTTCCATTTAGGCTTTGGCACAGTCATAAGTGTGAACTTTGCATTTTGTTTCCAGAATATTACTGTGATAAAGTGCATATGTAGATCAGGTGACATGAGTATTTCTTCCACCATTTCTGTGGGCAATATTTTGAAGGTGTATAAATTAGTATAGGGTGTACAAATAGGTGTTCCCTGTGTCTAGGAATATAGATAAAATGAATGAATAGACCATACTGTGCATAAATAATATTACTGGTTCCAACTTTAAATATTGGATTGAATTGATATTTACAAATTTACAGTAAATCTTATATTGAGATACATACATTCATTACAACCATTTATACATCTAATGGTAATATTAGGTTTATGGTTTATCATGAAGAGTGTGTGAGTTTTGCTTTAAAAGTGATTATTGAAATCTAAAATAAAATGAAGTATCATGAAAAGACCAGTCAAAAAACATAGAGGAATACTTGTGTACTGAAGCAAGAAGTGATTAAAAGTGAAACAAAAGCCTATCAATTTGCAAAATTGTGAATGAAATATATATCCTATGATGTGCATAAACTGAAGAAATAGTCATGTAACAGTGTTGAATAAAAATGAAGGTCAAAATACACATCATGTCCCATAGGAATCTACTTGCATTGATGTTAAAGTGGGTCAGTTACTGTAGAAAAATTAGGACTTCTATGCACCATTCACTGAATTTTGATTTCAGTACTAGGATACAATATTTATTTAAGGTGGATGAATATTTCTGAAAATAACTTTGTGAACATTTGGTTATAAATCCACATTCATGAACATGAATGCATTTAGGGATTGTATAATAAGACACATATATTTTACATTCTGAAAAATCTGGAGAGTGTGTGTGTGTGTGTATATATATATATATATATATATATATATATATATATATATAGAAAGAGAGAGAGAGAGAGAGAGAGAGAGAGAGAGAGAGAGAGAGTCATTAAAAGGTAGCAATATATATGCCAATCGAAATTCATCATGAAATATATAACATCCACAGATCCAAAACTATTCATTTTACTGAACATGGATTTATGTATTATATTGTTCAACTAGGAAGCTCACCCATAGTTTTAATTTTCAATTCCAACAACGTTTAGGAGGAGTGACCTCTTCTAAAAATTTGTATCTGCCAAGTCAGCCATCTAACAAAAATGTACATGTGATACCAGGTAGGATTCTATATGTACATTCAAAAATACATGTGCTGAATAGGCTACAGATAAAGGGAGATAGGAATTCACATATTTGTTAACTATAAAACACATGGAGAACTATTTCAATTTAAAATTGACTAGATTTATAACACCTACCCTTTATCATGCAAAAGGTAAATCCAACTATACACCATGCCTCTCTAAACTGCTTGTATTTCTATTCTGTTTGGGTTCTTTTTCTCCATCACTTTAGGATTGCTGCAATCTGGCTGGGCACAATTCAGGAGCCACTTGTCAAAAGAAACTAAAATTACTTTTAGAACCACACATGACTAAAAATTAGCTCCTCGGGAAAAACCCTCAGAGCCCAACTGCCACTACTGGCTTCCCACAAGCTCTCAACCTCCACACTCCTTCTCTTGAGGTCGATTGGCTGGGTCGTGTGGGCAGAGCCCAAAAAGTCCCACAATGAGCAGCTCCGTTGTCTGAAAGGGTGGGGAAACAGCCCAATGGCATTACCACAGAGGAGCCAATCAGCTAGATATTGCTGGGGCTGCTGTGAGCCGATCATCAGCTTGCAGTCTGAAAGGGTGGGGAAACTGCTCAATGAGCATCTCCAATGAGCATCACCGCAGAGGAGCCAATTAGCTTGATGTTGCTGGGGCCGCTGTTAGCCAATCATCAGCTGGCAGTCTGAAAGTTTGTTTGGCCCCTTGGGCTGTGCCTCTCAACACCTCCCCCTCTCTGTTTAAACAACAAGCATGTGGCTTAGGGACCATGCCTGCCTTAGGTTGTCCAATAGTACATATGGTGCTTACCCATTATCAAATGAGCTGACCTCAAGGTATCAGCCTCCAGTCTTAGATTGGTACCATTGCAATTGGATCTTACCCGTCACTAGCTACAGGTCCAGTATACAGTCACACCTGTGGAGAGGTCTTTGTACCAGCGGGGGGTGAGGTTCTTTGTCTCACCTCTGTTGGCCCCCAAATTTTAGCTGAACGACAATGACAGCAGAAGGGAGGAAGATACACCAAGCCAATTGACAGCTCCTTTTGGAAAAATTGTACCACCGATGACATCATCAGCAAAAATACCCCAACACTACCACAAGTCAATTCACCAACATATTGTTCACAATGCATGCAGGTGAGTTCACAATGCATACAGGTGATACATAGTCGAGGCAAGTTCTGCAAGCAGTTCAGTGATGGCTATTGCAGAAGCTGTAGATTGGTTTTATCTTTGTCTTCACCAGCACTGGGTTGAAGATTGGAATTCTGGCAATAATGGCTAAAGAAAAAATTACTTACCATTCCAGAAGGCACTAAAAAACCCAATTATCTTAACAGTTTACATTATCTTGAAGAGAATTATTAAATATAATGAAAAGGAAAGGTGAAAGTAAACAAACAGATCTGTTAACCTCCTTTTTTGTACACATTTTAAAACAATCCTCAACAGGTGTTTACCCAATTTAAATTAAAACATTTACATCAAGTGTATAAAAATATATTTGGATCCATTTTTTCATGAGCGCTCATCATATATGATATATGGACATACGTACATTCAAACATATAACAAAAAACACAAGTGTGCACACGTAATATAATACATACAACACATAACATAAGAGTAAAGGCCTTATAACATTTTACAGGTGAAATCTCCATTGCAATGTCTAAAAACTCTATAGTCCAAAAATAGAACTGATCAGCAAAACATTAACCTAGGTTTGTATGAGCTCAAAAACCAAAATAGAACTTCATGACATGGGAAAGGGTAATAATAAAATAGATATTGAAAAAAGCATCCTGGATTTGTCACAGATGTAAGAATAGCCAAACTGGAGTTCTGGATATCAGCTGTTATGGATTTGAGCCAAATCATATTCTTTTAATCTGTAGAAATTGCTTTAGTTAGTCTCTCTGGAATCCAAATCGGCTGCTGTTCTCCCTGTGGAAACACACAAACAGACCTCCAACTCCAGACAATTACTGGGTCAGGACATTTCCATTGTCCTGTTAGAATATCCTTCCAAAGTACCTTGGGCTTATGTACATTTTTTGGACACATAGGCCTTTCCACAGGACTAAGCCCTGATGAATCCAAATTTCCAAAGTTTAGAGTAAAAAGGGTTATTTTAAGTTTATCTTTGGGGAATATATACCCCTTCCCAATTCCTTTTTTTTTTTTTTTTTGTTTAATTAGTACGTTTTAATAGTTTGATGAGCTCATTTAACTATGCCTTGTCCCTGCGGATTGTATGGGATTCCTGTTATATGAGTAATGCAAAATGATGAGCAAAATTCTTTAAAAGAGGTAAAAGTATAACCAGGGGCAACATCTGTTTTTAACTGTTTTGGAATGCCCACAGTGGCAAAATTTTGTAAGCAATGAACTATAACATCTTTAGTTTTTTTTCTCCAGCATGAAGGGAGTCCATCAAAAATTCAGAAGAAGTATCAACTGTAACATGCAAATATTTTAATTTTCCAAATTCTGGCAAGTTTGTGATGTCCATCTGCCAAATATGGTCAGGTATCAATCCTCTAGGATTGACTCCAAGATTAACTTGTGGTAAAATGGTCACACAATTTTGACATTGTTTTATTATTTGTCTAGCTTGTTCCTTAGTTATTTTAAAGCGCTTATGTATAGTATTAGCATTGACATGGAATTTTTTATGAAAATTTGTACCTTCTTCTACTGTAGAGAAAATATGTATGTCATGCGTAGTTTTATCTGCTAAATCATTACCCAAACTAAGGGCTCCAGGCAATCCTGTATATGTCCTGATATGCCCTATAAAGGACGGATCTTTTCTGTCCCAGATTAGACTTTGTATAGTGGAAAGAAAAGAGAAAACAGGAGAGGAAGGGGAAATTTGTTTCTTCCTAAGATTATATATTCAAACTCAACCCTGTTGAAAATGCATAATCATATCACTCACGTTATACTTTGCCTGATTTCATAATGTCTCTAAAGATATGTGGTTTCCTGCATATTTTCACCAGTTCACCATTGTGACTGACCCTTCACATGAACTTATGTTCACTTTCACTCTCTAACCACAACCCTAATGCTCCAGAACTTTTGTTCCAAATCCTATACTCACTCTTCTTCCTAAACCAACTCTGTACCTAATTCTACCTACTATCCGTTTTTGACTGGATGTTCTCTTCAACATTCAATCATCCAAGCTACAAGGTCCGATGCCATTGTATATCTATTTATCTGAGACATCTGTACACAATGTAAATCAAAGTTAAGTATCCCAATCAAGGGCCCAATGCCCTTCTGAGCTTCAAAATTACCTAGATTTCGGTTTTAATTCATATATTTAACCTCTATATTTTTATAAATATCTCAGGTTCCCAATACCATTATTCATCCCGCAGGATTATTCCTAACTCAAATCAAACATTTTATTAGCCCTAAGAATACACTGTTCTATCAACCTAAATTTAAAGAAAAGCAGGGACAGAGTTGGTCTTACAATACAGGAATGTAGGGGATCTTCCACCTGCTGAGAACCTCCAAAGTCCATGCAGAAATGAATCCTGGAGAAGATATAGTCAGCTATGAAGGATCTGCGAGAGCAAAAGTCATCTTCCATGGCAATCACCCTGGTCAGGATGAAGGGATGTGTCTGAATCAGCCTCTCTCTTCTTAATGTAGAGGAGATTGACCAAACCAGGCCTGTGTGGATAGCTATTCCCGGGTTCCTAAGGTTGACATACCATTCTAACTTGTGAAAGTTTCAAAGGAAGTAGGGGAAGCCTCCATCTAATGGGACACTTGGAAGCAACTATTAGGACAAATGGTTTACAAGGCAGTGAATTTATTCAGTTCCTGAAGGGAGTGACCTCACCTCACTTTCTTGGTGATGGATCTCTCTGAACTTGGGATACTGGAAACCAGGCACATAGAGCCAGTCCCAGTCCCAGTCCCAATGGGCTCACTTGTTTGGATTTACCAAGGACAGAGTCAGTCTTTCTTTGTACCTACTGATGTTAGGATGGCAAAAGCAAGGAGAGCTCTGAAGAAGGGCCTTTCCTGAGAAAGCAGGTAGTGGCTAAACACTAGCTTCTGACAACTTAACAGAGTTGGTCAAGGAGAACAGACCTGAGACAGGACAGGACTTTTCAGGGGAAAATTGTATGGCCCACCAGTCAGAGGACACTCCCTAGAGTCACAGACCTACTTGGGGGAAGGAGGTGCCAATATGGGTGTGGTTTTGGGTTTATGATTTTGTCTCATGTTCTGAGAATAGGTAGGAAAGGTGGTTTGTTTTTTGGGGTTGAACTGTTTCTAGTAAGACGTTTGACAAGGCGAATGTTTCTATGTCTGTGTATCCCACTATGTCCGTGGTTGTAGACATTAGAAAAGAGAATGCATCAATGGATTTGTCCTGTCTTGTAGAAAGCTTCCCAGCATTCATCCTGCCCAATTAATGAATGGATTGCAGCTTTCCTTAAGGATGGGCAACACCAACGATCTTAGTAATTTCCAATTTTCTTTCTGAATTCTGGCCAATCTCCAGAATAGGCTCATGGTTTTGTGTCCAAGATATGTACCACCTCCAAGCTCTGTGACATGGCCATGTACTGGATAGATGAAGGGAATGGCGAGCATCTCAGAAAACGCAGATATCAGTGTGACCAGTAAACTCTCAGTGGAAAAACCCTTCTTTGAGCCTTTTGCTTACATAATGTTCTGTTGCCTTGAATGTCAAGAAGTTCTTTGTTTCGGACCACCCCTTTGTGAAGCCTGAAGAAAACAGTTTTCAGATCTAAATGAATGGGCATAACCTGTGGCTCTTTGCTTAATTGCTTTGGAAATGGATGTGTCTGAATCCAACTCTATGCCCTGTGTGAGGCTGTGTCTTAGATTCTCTGCAACTGATAGATCTAAAGAAAGATCCCATGTGTGCATCCAAAACCAAAATGGCCAAAAGAGCAGTCATTGTGGGTGAAGTTTCTCTCCGTCCTCTGTTAGGTTCTTGACGTCCATCAAGTGAGAATTGGGATCCTTTGGGTCAAATGAGTTTTTCAAAGCACTGCAGATGTGGTTAGGTTTTCTTATGACTGAAATTCACATAAAGAATCTACACCTGACAGTCAGTAGGCCTCAAATTGCAGAAGAAGATCAGTATTAATGGCAGGTGTATTGGATCAATCCTGGTTCACTGGAAGGGTTTCCAGGCCACCCTGACTTTAGGAAAATTAGCGGCAAGGGAGCATGTTTTGGACACTGTCTTGGGCTATGCCCCTCATGGAAACGTCCAGCCAGAGGTTATGATGAGTGTCTATATGGAAGAAGATGAGGGCCATTGGGGAGTGTTTTGGTTTTAATTGTGGTCATTTGTGTGGCATTTGGAAGAGATGACTGGGTCCACCTGGGCTTGAACTCTGGTGTGATTCCCCTTAGAGACTGAGTTCTGGAACTGAGCTCAGAGAAGTATTGCCATTAATTGTGTTGGGATTTTATGAGACCACGCATAAGAGTCGCCCTTTAAACTGAGATCTAGCATTGAAGTGCTCTGTCCCATAATGAAAGATCCACAAACAGTGAAAGCAACGACACATGAAACAGACAAGACAAGACAATAAAGACAGGCAATGGACGTCCAACACTGAGATCAGGACTGAGTAGCCGGCAATAACCAATGGGCTGGCAATACCGAATCCAAAACAAAATATCACTGAGTCGAGGAATCTATTATAACTAAATTTCCCAAGTCCTCTGGGGCGTCCTCCAGGCACGTGGCCTGTGGCTCTGTGACACGTCTGTCAGCCACTGTCGGAGAGAGCTCACACTCTTCATCAATAGCCTTTTTTCCAAGTCCTAACCTGAAACCTGAAACCAGGAATAGGAGAATTACTTACCCCAAGAGTAGCCCGTTGGGGTCTCTCATCCGCCGCTGCCAGATATCAGTGGAAACTTCATGTGTAAAGGTCGGGCGTGCATTGGAGGAAGAGACCACCAAGAAACTGACTCATGAAACAGCAAAGGGTTTATTGGAGTTCCAGCATGCTGGGGCTCAGAGCTCACTTGAATACAGCAGAGAGCCCTGAGAAGAGCTTGAGCAGAGCTTATATACTTTCCTTGCCGAGGGCAAGGAGGGAAGTTTATTGATGGGTCAGTGGGAGTGGGCAGTTTGCATGCAACCAGGTGAGAGAGTAAATTCTGCAGTTTGAAAACTGGGGACAGCACATTCTGGGAACAAGATTAGCAAACAGTTCTCAAGATTTCAACAGTGTTTTGTTAAGCATAGAGAAAAACAGGAAGTGACAAGTACCTATTTAATTAACCATTCAATAACAACTATACCTTTTTAAATGGATGTTCTCATCTACATTCAATCTTCCAAGGTACAGGGTCCTATGACATTGTATATCAATTTACCTGAGACATCTGTGCAGAACGTAATTCAACGCTAAGTATCCCAATTAAGGGCCCAATGCCATTCTGGGATTCAAATCTTACTTAGATTTCTGTTTTCCTACATATATTTCAACTATATATTCTTATACATATCGCAGCTTCTCAATAGAATTATTCATAAACAGAATGATTCCTAACCCAAATCAAACATGTTATTAACCCTAACACTACAGTGTTCCCTCAATCTAACTTTAAAGAAGAGCACGGACAGAGTTGGTCTTATAATACAGGAATGTAGGGGATCTTTCACCTGCTGAGAACCTCAAAGGTCCATGGAGAAATAAGCCATGGAGAAGATGTAGGCAGCTATGAAGGACCTGAGAGAGCAAAAGTCATCTTCCATGGCAAACAACCTGGTCAGGATGAAGGGATGTCTCTGAATCTGCCACTCACACCCTGTGAACTGTGCCACTTCACAGGTGAATAACGAGTTAGAACGACAAAAAATTATCTTGTTAGGATCTTAAAGAAAAATGGGTGTGCACCGAAACCTAGAAGAATGATTTCCACCAATGAGGTCCGGTAATTGAGTCTCAAACACGAGCCAAATGTGCGACCGGAGATCCGGGCTGACAAATCTGTGTGGCCTGCCCCGTGGCTAGAGACAGCAGGGCACCACCTAGAAGCGACCAGCCGGCAGGGAGAAACGTTGCTGCAGATTCTGTGGAATCCTGCTGGCTGACCTCCAACTGATCCCCGGGCTGAGTTTGGGATTTCAAACGGGGAAGGAAGTGCTACAGTTCTATCCCCCCACAATAAAAACTCCACCAAGGAAACCAACGGTCACCATCTTGGAGAGCAGAAGTAACCACCGCCACTCTCCAACAGATTGCAACAATAAAACAGGTTTGTGTTACTCAGCTCATCTCCCATACAGCAGGGAATTCACATAAAATCTCTCTTAGGCTTTCCATTGGAGAGATTATCAGAGAGAGCCTGCATAAAGACGTCGGGAAAACTACAGGCACCTGACCTTCAACTTCCCCTCCCATCAGCGGTGAAAACGAAACCTGTCTAGCCAGAGCTGGGAGAGGGGCAAGAGGAAAAAATCAAAACAATAGAGTGCCGGGGTTCCCCATAGACACCATCCACACCCAAGAAACGGCAGGCCCAGAGGACAGTATGAGCTGCCGAGAGGCATCACTCAGGGGAAATCTGGTCTAGCACGAGAAACCAGGACTAGCAGGAGATAACAGGGGACTAGAGGCCAGGCCCGCGTGACTGGGCGGCTGGAGAACGCCCGCCCACTGGTCACAAACAGCCCGCTGCTGGTGCGACTGGGTGGCTGGTGCCCGCCTGCCTACCAGCGACCAATCGCCTGCTGGCTGCACGTGCAACTGGGTGGCTAGAGATCTCCCGCCCACCAGTGACAGCCCACCCGCTGACTGTGTGACTGGACAGCTGGAGACCGCCCGCCCGCCGGCGACCGGGAGTTGAAAACAAACAGAGACAGATCAGTCCCAGCCCACTCCCATTTGAACACCCTGGCAAGGAGCCTGGGGCCCGCCATAGCAGACAGGTGACATCACTGGAGCTCGGCCATCGCAATTCCTTCCAAGCAGAATTCACTTTAGCAGGCATAGTCTACCAACACAAAGGAGAGACAACAGATATATTAAACCAAAACAAATCTATAGAATAGAGCAGAAAAACAGCAATCAAATAGAGATGAAAAACAACGTGAACATCATGAAAAAACAAAGGAAAAAAATGTGTACAAACAATGCAGGACAACTTAATTCTACAGGAGGACCTAGAATCATCAGAAACAGGGATAGGGAAAAAAACTCAAGGCTTACCTAACTCAGATGGAAAGGGATATTAGAGAATACATGAATCAGCAAGTCCTAGCAATAAAAGTATATTTTGAAAATGAATTAAACAAATTCAAATGGCAAAGAACAAGCTTTACCAGGAGATAGAGATCTTAAAAAAAATCAAACAGTAATCCTAGAAATGCAGGAAACTATTAATTAAAACTCAAATGAGAATATTACAAATAGACTAGATCAAATAGAAGTCAGAACATCTGATAATGACGACAACGTTTATCAACTTGAAAAGAATATAGTCAACACAGAAAAGATGCTTAAGTCCCAAGAGCAGTCTATTCAAAAGATATGGGATGTCATAAAAAAAACAAATTTCACAGTCATCGGAATAGAAGAAGCCATAGAGATTCAAACCGAAAGAATGGACAACATATTAAATGAAATAATTCTAGAAAACTTCCCAGAGATGAAAGATGGAATGGATTGCCAAATCCTTGAAGCCTACAGGACCCCAAACATTCAAAACCATAATAGACCAACTCCAAGACATATAATTATGAAGATAGCCAACATACAGAACAAGGAGAGAATATTAAAAGCTACGAGAGAAAGGAGGCGGATTACATTCAGGGGTAAACCAATTAGATTAACGACTGATTTTTCATCACAAACTTTGAAAGTGAGAAGATCCTGGAACAATGTATTTCAAACACTGAAAAATAATGAATTCCAACAAAGAATACTGTATCCAGCAAAATTAAGCTTCAGATTTGACAATAAAATTAAAGTCATTCACAATGAATAAAAACTAAAAGAATTCACACCCATAACACCAGCACTGCAAAGGATTTTGGGCAAAATACTACAAGAAGAAGAATTGAAAAATAGTGCCCCAAACTAACAGTGGGAGGTATCTCAGTAAAGGGGGAGGAAAATAACCAAAAAGTAAAAACTAGCCAAACTAAAATAAATAAATAAATTAACATGAATGGATGTACAAATCATATTTCAATTGTAACCTTAAATGTTAATGGCCTAAACTCACCATTCAAGAGACATAGGGTAGTAACCTGGATCAAAAAAACAAATCCAACAATATGCTGCTTTCAGGAGACTCATATGATAGGTAAAGACATACACAGGCTGAAAGTAAAAGGTTGGGAAAAATCATACCACTCACAGGGCACACGGAAGCAAGCAGGAGTGGCCAAACTCATATCAAATACAATCAACTTCAAACCTACGTTAATCAAAAGGGATAAAGAAGGACACTATATAACGTTAAAAGGAACCATCCACCAACATAACATAACAATTACCAATTTGTATGCAGCAAACAAATGAGCTGCCACACTCATAAAACAAACTCTTCTCAAGTTCAAGAGTCAAATAGACTACAACATAATAATTATAGGTGACGTCAACAGACCGCTCTCACCATTAGACACATCCTCTAGACAAAACCTGAATAAAGAAACTATAGAACTCAACAGCACAATCAATAACCTAGACTTAACTGACATATATAGAATATATCAACCATCATCAAGTGGATACACCTTCTTATCAGCAGCAGATGGATCCTACTCAAAGATAGACCATATATTAGGTCATAGGGCAACTCTTAGTAAATATAAAGGCGTGGAGATAATACCATGCACCATATCAGATCATAATGAAATGAAACTGGAAATCAATGATAAAAGAAGGAAGGAAAAATCCTACATCACATGGAAAATGAACAATATTCTACTGAATGATCAATGGGTTACAGAAGACATTAAGGAGGAGACAAAAAAATTCTTAGAGACAAATGACCATAAAGACACAACCTACTGTAATCTATGGGACACAATGAAAGCAGTTTTAAGAGGAAAATTCATTTCTTGGAGTTCTTTCCTCAAAAAAAGAAAAAAACAACAACAAATAAATGAACTCACACTACACCTCAAAAACCTAGAAAAGGAAGAGCAAAACAACAGCAAATGTAGTAGACGACATTAAAATAAGAGCAGAAATCAACGAAATTGAAACAAAAAATCATTGAAAAAATTGATAAACTAAAAGTTGGTTCTTTGAAAAAATAAATAAGATTGACAGGCCCTTAGCCATGATAACGAAGAGAAGAAGAGAGAGAACTCAAATTATTAACATAGGGGGTGAAAAATGCAATACCACAACAGACACTACAGAAATATAGAAGATAATTAGAAAGTATTTTGAAACCCTATATTCCAATAAAATAGAAGATAGTGAAGATATCAATAAATTTCTTAAGTCATACGATCTGCCCAGATTGAGTCAGGAAGACACACACAATTTAAACAGACCAATGACAAAGGAAGAAATAGAAGAAGCCATCAAAAGATAACCAACGAAAAAAAGCCCTGGACCGGATGGGTAAACAGCGGAGTTCTACAAAACCTTCAAAGAAGAATTAATACTGATTCTTTTCAAGCTCTTTCAAGAAATAGAAAAAGAAGGAGCTCTTTCAAATTCATTCTATGAGGCCAAAATCACCCTGATCTTGAAATCAGACTAAGACACTTCAAAGAAACAAAACTACAGACCAATATCTCTAATGAACTTGGATACAAAAATTCTCAATAAAATCCTGATGAATCGAATACAAAAGCATATCAAAAAAAATTGTGCACCATGATCAAGTAGGATTCACCCCTGGGATGCAAGGCTGGTTCAATATACGGAAATCAATAAATACTATTCACCACATCAATAGACTTAAAGACAAGAACCATATGATCATCTCGATAGATGCAGAAAAAAACATTTGACAAAGTACAGCATCCCTTTATGTTCAAAACACTAGAAAAACTAGGGATAACAGGAACTTACCTCAACATTGTAAAAGCTATATATGCTAAACCTCAGGCTAGCATCATCCTAAATGGAGAAAAACTGAAGGGATTGCCTCTAAAATCTGGAACAAGACAGGGATGCCCTCTATCACCACTTCTATTCAATTTAGTTCTTGAAATTCTAGCCAGAGCAATTAGACAATAGAAATTAAAGGCATAAAAATAGGAAAACAAGAACTTAAATTATCACTATTTGTGGATGACATGATAATATATATAACAGACCCAAAAGGGTCTACAAAGAAACTGCTAGAGATAATAAATGAATTAAGCAAAGTGGCAGGATATAAAATCAACACGCATAAATCAAAGGCATTTATGTATATCAGGAGCAAAACTTCTGAAATGGAAAGGAGGAAAACCACTCCATTCACAATATCCTCAAAGAAAATAAGATACTTGGAAATCAACCTAACAAAAGAGGTGAAAGATTTATATAATGAAAACTACAGAATCCTAAAGAGAGAGATAGAAGAAGATCTTAGAAGATGGAAAAATGTACCCTGTTAAGGGATAGGCAGAACTAACATCATCAAAATGGTGATATTACCCAAAGTTCTCTACAGGTTAAAATGGATGCCAATCAAAATCCCAACGGCATTTCTTGTAGAAATGATAAAGCAATCATGAAATTCATATGGAAAAACAAAAGACCCAGAATAGCAAAAGCAATTCTAAGCAGGAATTTGAATCTGGAGGTATAGCGATACCAGAGTTCAAACTGTACTACAAAGCAATAGTTATAAAAGCAGCGTGGTACTGGTACCAAAACAGGCAGGTGGATCAGTGGTAGAGAATAGAGGACACAGAAATCAATCCACAAAATTACAACATTCTTATATATGATAAAGAGGCTAAAAGCATATTGGGAGATGGATAGCATCTTCAACAAATGGTGCTGGGAAAATTGGAAATCCATATGCACCAAAATGAAACTGAATCCCTTTCTCTCGCCATGCACAAAAGTTAACTCAAAATGGATCAAGGAGCTAGTGATAAAATCAGAGACACTGCATGTGATAGAAGAAAAAGATGGCTATGATCTACATACTGTGGGGTCGGGCTCCAAATTCATTAATAGGACACCCATAGCCCAAGAGTTAATAACAACAATAAACAAATGGGACTTACTTAAACTAAAAAGTTTTTTCTCTGCAAGAGAAACAATAAGAGAGGTAAATAGAGAGTCTACATCCTGGGAACAATTTTTTACCCCTCACACTTCAGATAGAGCTCTAATATCCAGAATATACAAAGAACTCAAAAAATTAAACAATAAGATAACAAATAACCCAATCAACAAATGGGCCAAGGACCTGAACAGACACTTCAGAGAGGAGGACATACAATCAATCAACAAGTACATAAAAAAATGCTCACCATCAGTATCAGTCAGAGAAATGCAAATCAAAACCACCCTAAGATACCATCTCACTCCAGTAAGATTAGCAGCCATTATGAAGTCAAACAACAATAAGTGTTGGCGAGGATGTGGAGAAAAGGGTACACTTGTACACTACTGGTGGTACTGAAAATTGATAAGGCCAATTTGTAAAGCAGTATGGAGATTTCTTGGAAAGCTGGGAATGAATGCACCATTTGACCCAGCTATCACCCTTCTCGGACTAGAGGGTCTTAACAGAGCGTACTATAGGGATACTGCCACATCAATGATCATAGCGCCACAATTCACAATAGCTAGACTGTGGAACCAACCTAGATGTCCTTCAATAGATGAATGGTTAAAAAACTGTGGCATCTATACACAATGGAGTATTACTCAGCACTAAAAAATGGCAAAATCATAGACTTTGCAAGGAAATGGATGGCATTAGAGCAGATTATGCTAAGCTAAGCTAACCAATCCTTAAAAAAATGCCAAATGTCTTCTTTGATATAAAGAGAGCACCTAAGAACAGAACAGGGAGGAAGAGCATGAGAAAAAGATTAACATTAAACAAAGACGAGTGGGGGGATAGAAAGGGGGAGAGAAGGGAAAGCATATGGAAATGGTAGGAGACCCTCAATGTTACACAAAATTACATATAAGAGGTTGTGAGGGGAAATGGGGGGAAAACAATGGAGAGAATTGAACAACAGCAGATGAGGTAGAGAGGAAAGATGGGAGGGGAGGGGAGGGGGGATAGTAGGGGATAGAAAAGGTAGCAGAATACAACATCACTATTATGCCATTATGTACAAATGTGAATGTGTAACCAATGTGCTTCTACAATTCGTATTTGGGGAAAAATGGGAGTTCATAACCCAATTGAGTCAAATGTATGAAAGATAATATATCATGAGTTTTGTAATGTTTTGAACAATCAATAAAAATAAATAAATAAATAAAGGTTTAAAATTGAGTGGCAAGAAATCAGCTAAAAAAGTGTTGAGATGCATTCATTTTGCTAAGCAGAAACTTTGTTTTGTGTAGTTGTATCTATCACAAATTTATTTTACCAGAAAACTGGCTTTTGAAAATACACTTAATTGAGATTAAAGGATAATCCACCTACCTTCATGAAAAATTCATAGCATTTCCTATATTTTTCATATTTCAATTTTTGGTAAATATTTTGTCATGGACCAGGTCTAGTCTTAGGCTATTCTTTCAGAATACTGCCTCATCTGATAAGTTGGTACAATGTGTTGGATTGTTCTTTTCATCTTTTATTTAATAGTTTCTAGCTGATAATGTGTATTTTTCATTATCTTTATTTGGACATACATACCCAACGATATCTTTGCATTTTATGTTTTACTGGGAAGAGACTCATCAAAAGCTCTGTATTATATGTATCAACAATCAAACATTTAGAGCATGCAATTATTCTTACTTTTGCATGAAAATATCTTTGTACCATTTACTTATAAAAATTTAGAACTATTAATTATGTCCCTACTGTAATAAGTAACTAATTACCAGAAAAATTAAACAATTTACTTTATATCAATTATGAATATGAAAAGTACTAAAATAAGTATTTGGCAATTAATACATAATTGATAGAAATTGAAATCATAAGAAAGCCATTTAAAATGTCAGTGCATATGGTCCTTAAATAATAGGTTGTTCAAAAAAATTTCTCTAATTCATAAGATATAATATGCCATATTACAGCGTAACGTGATAAAAAACATTAAATTATCAATATTGATAATAAAGAATGATACCTTTTTTCTTAAATATGTTTATTTGATTTTCATTGTAAGATGTTAATTCTGGAAGACTTCAGAATTAAGAAAGTCTTGGTGTATATTATTTCTAACAGGCTAATCAAAGTACTTTTAAATATATATGTATATATATATATATATATATATATATATATATATACATAATATATGTAATGCATATGCATGAATATAGACACATATGTATAATAAATGTATTGTAATATATCTATCAGGTGATTATAATTATTAAATTTTTTTAAAAAAAATAGTGACTATAAAAAACAGTCTCAAATTTAAATTTCATAGCATACAACTGTTTGTAATGCCATGAGAGAAAAATAGATATGGAGGAAAAACGAAAAAGGAAGAGAGAGAAGGGGAAAAATGAGGAAGAAAGTGAGTAAAGAAGAGGGAGAGGCGTGTTCGATGTTAAGACAAAAGTGGAGCGGCTGGGTTTGTGATTCAGTGTTAACATGTTTGCCTAGTATGTGTGAGGAACTGGGTTCTATTCTCAGCACCACATACAAATAAACAAAATGAAGATCCATCAACAACTTAAAAAATAAAAAATAAAAAACTAGAAATATTACTAAAATCCCAAGCATTTATGAATGTTAAATAATAAAATATATGTTACATAGCCTTATGTAATTTCTAGACTCCCCAAAAAAGTCATTAAATGTTGGATTATTAGTGCTATAACTAAAAATCCATTGCTCTTTCCTCTACATTCTGTGGCATTCTAGTGCTAAAATAAATTGTAGTATAACACCAAAAAAAAAAAAAATCCTAATATTTCTACAGTAACTGACCCAGTTTAACATCAATGCAAGTAGATTCCTATGGGACATGATATGTACTTTGAAGTTTATTTTTATTCAACACTGGTACATTTCTATTTCTTGAGTTTATGCACATTATAGGATATATATTTCATCCACACGTTCACAAATTTATAGGCATTTATTTCACTTTCAATCACTTCCTGCTTCAGAAAACATGTATTCCTACGTTTCTGACTGGTCTTTCCTTGAAACTTCTTTCCAAACACATTATTTTCGATTTCCATTATCACATTTGAAGCAAAACTCACACACCCCTCATAATAAACCATAACCCTAATATTACCATTAGATGTACAACTGGTTGGAATGAATGATTGTATATCAATATAAGATTTCTTACTTAGTTTCAGATATCAATTCAATTCATTATTTAAAGTGGAACCAGTTATATTATTTATTCACAATGTGGTATTTTCATGCATTATCTCTATATTCATAGACACAGGGTACACCTCTTTGTACCCCCAACACTAATTTATACGTCTTCAAAATATTGCTCCCAGAAATGTTGGAAGAAATACCCATGTCACCTGATCTACATATGCATTTTATCACTGAAATATTCTGGACACAAAAAGCAAAGGTCACACTTATGATTGTATCAAAGCTAAATGAAAAGTGAACATGGATTACTAAAAACATCCATGTCCAGGTTGCCTAATGCTCTCAAATGAAAATCCTTTTGGTAACTACAAATTAGTTTCTTCCAAAGATTATATATTCAAACTCAACCCTGTTGAAAATGTCTAATCCTCTCACTCACTTTATACTTTGCCTGTTTTTGTAATGTCTCTATTGGTATCTGCTTTTCCACAGTTCATCATTGTGACTAAATCTTCACATGTTCTGAAACTTACATTCACACTCTAATCGAAATCCTATTGCTAAAGAACTTTTGGTCCAAATCCTATATTCACTCTTCTTCTTAAAACCTACCTACTATCTTCCTAATCCTACCGACTATCACTTTTTGACTGGAGGTTCTCTTCTACATTCAATCATCCAGTTACAAGGTCTTATGCCATTGTATATTGATTTCTCTGAGACATTTTTGCAGAATGTAATTCAACGATAGGTATCCCAATCAAGGGCCCAATGATTTCTGGGCTTCAAATCTTACTTAGATTTCTGTTTATGTACATATATTTCACGTCTGTATTCTAATAAATATCACAGGTTCCAATAACATTATTCATCCAGCAGAATGGTTCCTAACCGAAAATGAAAATGTTATTAACCCTAACCATACACTGTTCCCTCAATCTAACTTTACAGAAGAGCAGTGACAGTGTTGGTCTTACAATACAGGAATGCATGGGATCTTCCACCTGCTGAGAACCTCAAAGGTACATGCAGAAATGATCCCTGGAGAAGATGTAGGCAGCGATGAAGGACCTGAGAGAGCAAAAGTCATCTCAATGTCAAACAACCTGGTAGAATTAAGGAATGTGTCTGAATCAGCCTCATTCTTCTTAATACAGAGAAGATAGACCAAACCATGCCTGTGTGGAGAGCTGTTCCCTGGTCCCTATGTTTGATATACGATTCGAACTTGTGAAAGTGTCACAGGATGTAGGGGCATCCTCCATCTCATGGGAACCTTGGAGGCAAATGTTAGGACAACGTGGTTTCCAAGGCAGTGACCTCATTCAGTTCCTCAAGGAAGTGACTTCACCTCACTTCCTTGGTGATGGAAGTCTCTGAACTTGGGATCCAGGAAGCCAGGCACCCAGAGCCATAACCCGTCCAAGTCCCAGTGGTCTAACTTGTTTGGATTTACGAAGGACAGAGTCAATATTTCTTGGTACCTACTGATTTGAGGATGGCCAAATGCCAGGAAACCTCTGAAGAGGGTCCTATCCTGATAAAGCAGGTAGTGGATCACCGCTGGCTCCTGACTACTTCACAGAGTTGGCAAAGTAGAGCAGATCTGAGACAGGACAGGCCATTTTGGGAGAACATAGTATGGCCCACCAGTCAGAGGACACTCCGGATATGACAGACCTACTTGGGGGAAGGAGGTGCCTTTGCGGGTGTGGGTGTGGGTTTGTGGTTTTGTCTCATGTTCTGAGAATACGAAAGAAAGGCGGTTTGATTGGATTGTAGTGAACTGTTTCTAGTAAGTCGTTTGACAAGGCGAGTCTTTCTATGTCTGTGTATCCCACTGTGTCCGTGGTTGTCGACATTAGAAAAGAGAATGCATCAGTTGATGTGTTCTGTCTAGTAGAAAGCTTCGCAGCATTCATCCTGCCCAATTGATGAATGGACTGGGGCTTGCCTCATGGATGGGCAACACCTACTATCTGCCTAAGTTCCTGTTTTCTTCCTGAATTCTGGCCACTCTCCCAAATAGGCACATAGTTTTGTGTTTAAGATATGTACCACCTCAAGCTCTGTTAAATGGCCATGTACTGGACAGCTGAAGGGAATGGGAGAATCTCAGAAAACTCAGATATCAGTGTGACCAGGAAAGTCTCAGTGGAGAAACCCTGCTATGGGCCATTCTCTTACTATGTATCTGTTTCCCTGAATGTCAGGAAGTTCTTTGCCTCAGGCCACCCTCATGTGAAGCCTGAAAAAAAGAGTTTTCAAATGAAAATGAATGGGCATCACCTGTGGCTCTTTGCTTAATTTCTTTGCAAAGGGATGTGTCTGAATCACCCTTTGGCCCTGTGTGCGGTTGTGGCTTAGATTCTCAGCCCCTGATGGATCTAAAGAAAGATCCGATGTGTGCATCCAAAACCAAAATTTCAAAAAGATCAGTTATGATGGATGAAGTCTCTTGCCTTTCTTTGTTAGGTTCCTGAACTACATCAAGTGAGAATAGGGATCCTTTGGTTCAAATAAATTTTTGAAAGCCCTGAAGAAGTGCTTGGGTTTTCTTATGACTCCAATTCACATAAAGAATCTATACCTGACAGTCAGTAGGCCTCAAATTGGAGAAGCAGATCAGTATTAACTGCGGTCTTATTTTATCACTCCTGGTTCACATGCAGGGTGTCCAGGCCACCATGACTTTAGGCAAATGAGCGGCAAGGGAGCTTATTTTGGACACTAACCCATACCCTACTAGACTCTGACTAGTAATCCTAACATGATGGAGAATAATAACCCCAACAGAATAGAAATACAAGAAGTTTTGAGGATTCATGTTGTATAGTTGCACTTGCCTTTTGCATTATATAGGGTAGGAGTTATAAATTTAGTCAATTTTTAATTGAAACAGTTCTCCATGTGTTTTTAAAGTTCACAACCATGTGAATTCCTCTCTCCCTTTCTCTGTAGCCTATTCAGAACATGTATTTTTATATGCACATTTAGAATCCTACCTGGTATCACATGTACATTCTTGAGAGGTTGCTGACTTAGCAGATACAAATTGTCAGAAGAGATCACTCCTCTGAATGCTGTTGGAAGTGAAAATTCAAACTATGGGTGACTTCCTAGTTGAACAACATTATACATAAATCCACGTTTAGTAAAATTAATATTTTTGGATCTGTGGATTATATATATTTCATGATATATATATATATATTGCTACATTTTAATGTCTGTTTGAGTGTGTGTGTGTGTGTGTGTATAGATAGATAGATAGATAGATAGATATACACTCTCCAGATTTTTGAAAATATGAAACATATGTGTCTTATTATATACTCCCTAAATTCATTCATGTACATGTATGTGGATTTATAATCAACTTTTCACAAGATTATTTTCAAAAATATTCATCCACCTGAAATACATATTTGTTTCCTAGTACTAAAAACAAACTTCAGTGAATGGTGCATACAAATCCAAATATTTCTACAGTAACTGTCCCAGTTTAACATCAATGCTTGTAGATTCCTATGGGACATGATGTGTATTTTGACGTTCATTTTTTAACAAAACTGGTACATTATTATTTCTTCAGTTTATGCACATCATAGGATATATATTTCATTAAGAAGTTCACAAATTTATAGGCATTTGTTTCGCTTTCAATAACTTCCTTATTCAAAACTCTTGTATTCCTCCAGGTTTCTTGTCTGGTCTCTTCATGAGACTTCTTTCCAAACTCATTATTTCTGAAATCCATAATCACCTTTGAAACAAAATTCACACACTCTTTATGATAATCCATAAGCCTAATATTAAAATAAGATGGATACCTGGTTGGATTGAATGATTGCATATCAATATAAGATTTCCTGTATATTTTCAGATATCAATTCAATCCATTATTTAAATTTAGAACTTGTTACATTGTTTAATCAAAGTTTTGTCTATTCATGCATTATCTCTATATTCCTAGACACAGGGTACACCCATTTGTAACGCCAGTACTAATTTATATATCTTCAAAATATTGCTCCCAGAAACGGTGGAATAAATACTTATGTCATCTGATCTACATATACATTTTATCACAGTAATTTTCTGGACACAAAAAGCAAAGTTCACACTTATGATTTTACCAAAGCCTTAATGGAAAGTGAGTATGCATTACTAAAAACATCCATGTCCAGGTTGCCTAACGCTCTCAAATGTGAATCCTATTGGTCACTACATATTTGTTTCTTCCTAAGATTATATATTTTACCTCAAGCCTGTTGAAAATGTCTAATCCTATCAATCACTTTATCATTTGCCTGATTTACTAATGTCTCTATTAATATCTGCTTTCCTACATATTTTCCACAGTTTATCATTGTGACTGACTCTTCACATGTGCTCACATTTTCATTCACTCTCTACCCGAAACCCTATTGCTAAAGAACTTTTGGTTTAAATCCTACACTCTCTCTGCTTTCTAAACCTACTGACTATCTTTCAAATAATACCGAGTATCCCTTTTTGACTAGAAGTTCTCTTCGACATTCCATCATCCAAGGTACAAGGTCCTATGCCATTGTACATCGATTTATCTGAGACATCTCTGCAGAACATAATTCAAAGCTAAGTATCCCAATCAAGGGCCCAATACCCTTCTGGGCTTCAAATCTTACCTAGATTTCTGTTTTCATTCTAATATTTCACTTTTACATTCTTGTAAATATTACAGGTTCCCAATACAATTATTCATCCTGCAGAATGATTCTTAACCCAAATCGAACCTTTTATTAACCCTAACCATACACTCTTCCCTCAATCTAAGTTTACAGAAGAGCAGGGACAGAGTTGTTTTTACAATACAGGAATGTAGGTCATCTTAAACCTGCTGAGAACCTCAAAGGTCCATGCAGAAATGATACCTGGAGAAGATGTAGGCCGCTATGAAGGAGTTGAGAGAGCAAAAGTCACCTTGCATGGCAAACCACCTGATCAGGATGAAGGGTCGTGTCTGAATCAGTCTCTCTATTCTAAATGTAGAGAAGGTGGACCAAACCAGGCCTTTGTTGAGAGATGTTCCCGGGTGCCTATGGTTGATATACCATTCTAACTTGCGAAAGTGTCACAGGAAGTAGGGGCAGCCTCTATCTCATGGGACCCTTGGAAGCAACTGTTAGGACAAAGTGGTTGCCAAGGGAGTGAACTCATTCAGTTCTTGAAGGAAGTGTCCTACCTCACTTCCTTGGTATTGGAACTCTCTGAAATTGGGATCCAAGATGCCAGACACCCAGAGCCAGTCCCAGTCCCACTCCCACTGGGCTCAGTTGTTTGGATTTACCAAGGACAGAGTCAGTCTTTCTTGGTACCTACTGCTGAGAGAATGGCCAAATGCCAGGACAGATATGAAGAGGGTCTTTCCTGAGAAAGCAGGTAGTGGCTCACCACTGGATCCTGACAACTTCACAAAGTTGGCCAAGGCAACCAGAACTGAGACAGGACTGGCCATTTCGGGGAACATAGTTTGGCTCAACAGACAGAGGACACACTGGAGAGTCAGAGACTTACTTGTGGGAAGGAGATGCCTTTGTGGGTGTGGGTGTGAGTTTGTGGTTTTGTCTCATGTTCTGAAAATAGGTAGGAAAGGTGGTTTGTTTGGTTTGGAATGGACTGTTTCTAGTAAATCGTTTGACAAGGTGAGTGATTCTAGTTCGGTGTATCCCACTGTGTACGTGGTTTTGGACATTAAAAAACAGAATGCACCAATGGATGTATCCTGTCTAGTAGAAAGCTTCCCAGCATTCATCCTGCTCAACTGATGGATGGACTGCGGTGTGTCTTATGGATGGGGAACACCTACTATCTTCCTAAGTTCCTGTTTTCTTCCTGAATTCTGGCCACTCTCCAGAATAGGCTCATGGTTTTGTGTCCAAGATATATACCACCTCCAAGCTCTGTGCCATGGCCATGTACTGGACAGCTGAATGGAATGGGAGAATCACAGAAAACTCAGATATCAGTGTGACCAGGAAAGTCTCAGTGGAGAAATCCTGCTTTGGCCATTCTCTTACCTATATTTCTGTTGCCCTGAATGTCAGGAAGTTCTTTCCCTCAGCCCACCCCTTTGTTAAGCCTGAAGAAAACAGTTTTCAAATGGAAATGAAAGGGCATCACCTGTGGCTCTTTGCTTAATTTCTTTGTAAAGGGATGTGTCTGAATCAGCCTCTTGGCCCTGTGTGCGGTTGTGGCTTAGATTCTCAGCACCTCATGGATCTAAAGAAAGATCCCATGTGTGCATCCATAACCAAAATGGCAAAAAGATCTGTTATGGTGAATGAAGTCTCTTGCGTTCCTTTGTTAGGTTTCTGACCTACATCAAGTGAGAATAGGAATCCTTTGGTTCAAATGAATTCTTCAATGCCCTGAAGAAGTGGTTGTGTTTTCTCATGACTCCAAATCACATAAAGAATCGTTACCTGACAGTCAGTAGGCCTCAAATTGGAGAAGCAGAGCTGTATTAACTGCAGTCCTATTTTATCACTCCTGGTTCACATGCAGGGTGTCCAGGCCACCATGACTTTAGGCAAATGAGGGGCAAGGGAGCTTATTTTGTACACTAACCCATACCCTACTAGACTCTGACTACTAATCCTAATATGATGGAGATTAATAACCCAAACAAAATAGAAATACAAGCAGTTCAGAGGAGTCATGTTGTATAGTTGGACTTGCCTTTTGCATTATATAGGGTAGGAGTTATAAATCTAGTCAATTTTTAATTAAAATAGTTCTCCATGTGTTTTTAAAGTTAACAAATATGTGAATTCCTCTCTCCCTTTTTGTGTAGCCTATTCAGCACATGTATTTTTATATGCACATATAGAATCCTACCTGGTATCACATGTTCATACTTGAGAGGTTTCTGACTTGGCAGATACTGCCGCGGTCCGGTTGGAGCAAAATAACCGGGGGGTGGGGGTTATGAATAACATGTGTATGTTGATATAGCAGGAGTGGAAGCCATTTATTGTAGGACAATAGAGGTATTTATACATTCCACCCAGCTTATCTAATTAACATAAACTAGATACTGCAGTCAACCAATCAGGAATCTCCACACTTAATGGCTCGCTTTTGTTACATCTCAAACCACTCCCTCTGGCATTTTGCCAGGCATCATCCAGACTTGTTTACACACTCTAACATTCCCCTGGCAAAATGCCAGGTGTTATTTTGACATGTTTACAGACTCTAACATTTCCCCCTTTTATTTAATTTAAATAAAGACCACAGTGGTTTTTACAGAAACACCATAAATAACCTGCTACAAACAGAAAGGGAGGATACAAAATGTCACAATACAAGCCAATTGATGAAGCACTTGGAGAAATAATACCAGCAATGACACTGTTAGCAAAGACACTGAGTTAAAATTTGTTATAGATTACAGTTTGTTGTCTCAGTCCAGGTACAGCAGTGTCTCAATAGATTAACTCACAGTTCAGGTAAACCACAGTCCAGGTATGTTCTGCAGGCAGCTAGCTTAAATCACAGTCCTGGTAAGTTCTGCAGGCAGCTAGCTTAAATCACAGTCCATGTAAATTCTGCAGGCAGCTAGCTTAAATCACAGCCCAGGAAAGTTCTGAAGGCAGCTAGCTTGATCCAAAGTCTCCTCCGTTTCTCAGCCGACGTCTCCTCCGGTTTTCAGCGACACTGGAAATTCTTCCACCCTTGTCCTCACCGGCACTGGGATGAAGGCAGGAACTCCTACCACTGGCTAAAGAAAATCCTATATATTCCACCAGGTGCTAAGAAAACAACCTTCTGAAAAATTTAGTACATTATCTCAAGGTTTTTTACATTTGAAAAAAGCCTTAATAGTGCTTATTATTTATTATCTTCCGGGTGTGGGAGAACCATTGTAGCTTAGTTATTGGCATTGAAAATGACCAAACATCAGGGAGCCAGTAGCATCTATGGCTGGCTGTAGCATCCTGGGCAGCCACAGATGGCCCTGGGGAGTGTCCAGGACTCAAACTGCCACGGGGCCCCGCTCCCCAGGCTGGGGGCGGGGAATTGCCGGCTGCCACTGCTTGAAAAGCCCTTGCTGCACAGTGACTGGCTTGAGCATGTGGCAGCCGAGGCGCCTATTCACACACACTCCGGAAACGAAAAGTATTCAGTAACAGCCTTTTGCTGAAACTTTTTTCCTGATAATCCTTCTTCTTCTTAACTTTCTTTTTCTTTCTGATTAGACTTCCTGGGCTTCCATCAACACATGCCCTAATTGCACTTGTTTCCACTGGGGTGCCTCTTTCCATTATCAATTTACTTCTCACCCCTTCCTTATTTTCATCACAAAGACAATACAATACACTGAGATAAAACAAGACACAATCATACTGTTTCAATCTTCTCCATTTTTTGAAATGACCGCTTTTCCTCTCCCCCTATCTGCCTAGGGATGAGCAGATTTGCTCCCATCCTATCTATGGATGGGCAGCTTTTATTCGTCACTTACCCCCAAGTGTCCCAGGGCTCCCTGTATGGGCCACCATCTGCAGCAGTCCCACTGCAGCAAAATAGCCGGGGCAGGGGGTGATGAATAACTAGTGTATGTTGATACAGTAGGAAAGGCATGATAGGTAGGAAAGGCTATTTGTTTGGTATTGAGTGGACTGTTTCTAGTAAGTTGTTTGACAAGGCAAGTGTTTCTATATCTGTGTATCCCACTGTATCTCTGGTTGTAGACATTAGAAAAGATAATGCATCAATGGATTTGTCCTTTCCAGGAGAAAGTTTAACAGCATTTATCCTGCCCAATTTATGAAAGGACTGTGGCTTGCCTTATGGATGGGCAACACCTACAATATTCCTAAGTTCCTGTACTCTTCCTGAATTCTGGCCACTCTCCACAACAGGCTCATGGTTTTGAGTCCAAGATATGTACCACCTCCAAGCTCTGTGACATGGCCATGTACTGGATAGCTGAAGGGAATGGCGAGCATCTCAGAAAACTCAGATAACAGTGTGACCAGTAAAATCTCAGTGGAGAAACCCTGCTTTGGGCCTTTTCTTACATAATGTTCTGTTGCCCTGAATGTCAGGAAGGTCTTTGCCTCAGGCCAACCCTTTGTGAAGCCTGAAGAAAACAGTTTTCAAATGGAAATGAATGGGCATCACCTGTGGCTCTTTGCTTAATTTCTTCCAAAAGGGATGTGTCTGAATCAGCCTCTTGGCCCTGTGTGAGGCTGTGGCTTAGATTCTCAGCACCTGATGGATCTAAAGAAACATTCCTTTTGTGCTTCCAAAACCAAAATGGCCAAAAGGGCAGTCATTGTGGTTGAAGTCCCTCGCCTTCCTCTGTAAGGTTTCTGACCTACATCAAGTGAGAAGAGGGATCCATTGGGTCAAATGAGTTCTTCAAAACCCTGCAGAGGCTAGCCCGTAATTGCTTGGGTTTTCTCATGACTCCAATTCACATAAAAAATCTATACCAAACAGTCAGTAGGCCTCATATTGGAGAAGCTGGGCAGTACAAATGGCAGGCATATTTGATCACTACTGGTTCACAGGAAGGGTGTCCAGGCCACCCTGATTTTAGGCAAATGAGGGGTAAGGGAGCTTATTTTGGACACTGTCGTGAGATTTTCCCCTCATGGAAAACCCCAGCCAGAGGTTATGATGAGTGTCTATATGGAAGAAGATGAGGGCCATGTGAGAGTGTTTTGGTTTTAATTGTGGTCATTTGTGTGGTGGTTGAAATAGATGACTGGGTCCACCTGGGCTTGAAGTCTGGTGTGATTCCCCTTACAGACTGAGTTCTGAAACTGACCTCAGAGAAATATTGCCATGAGTTCTCTTGGGATTTTAGGAGGCCACGCATTAGAGTCGCCCTTGGAAACTGAGATCAAGTCCCAGGGTGGCTTTCCACAGAGCATCGGGAATCTCAGCCAGGATATCACATGATTTTATTATGAAAGACTTGGCAGCCATAGATGAGATTCAAAACAAACATGGACCTCACACTCTAGACCTCAATGGGCCTGGGTTCATGTGATCTTTTGGCCACTCTTTGGGAAGCCTTGACTGTGAGAATTCTCCAGAGCTTTCATTGAAATGAGCTTCCATACCATTTAATGGTTCTTGAAAGAATTGAAACCTACAGTGCCTCCAACTTCATCCGTGAAGAATGCTAGATAAATACCAAGAAATTTTTGAAATTCCCATAACCAGGTGTCAGAGGAGAACATTTGGATGTCCTGTTGCTGATCAGGAGTGTTCCAGACAGTGGTTTGATTGACTGGGTTTCATGAAAATGGTGTAGAACTGAAATGCCAGTATGTTGGAGCCTGCTGAGTATTGGGCCCAGAACTGTGGTGTGCAGGTGTGGGATAAAACATTTGTGTTGGGGCCATTTGGATCTACCATTGACTTCCAAATGGCTTGTGACTGACATGGTGCAGCCAGCAGACCCTTATATGTAAAGGCATCTTGTTATATGGAGAGGTTTCAGGGCAATGTTACGAATCAGGTTGCTATCTTCAAGTGGGCAAGCTATGTGGGATAGAATCCTGGTTGGTGCATTCTCTTGCAGACTCTGACTGACCACACGTGACAGAACTACCTTCAGCACTGTGTCCCAGTTGAACTTCTTGTATTTCGTAGAGCAAATACCAAACTCTCAGTGCAGCAGCAAGAAACACCATGAATAGTGGAGGATGACTAAATGGGTACACAGTCCACACAGGGAGACACTTAGCCTTCAGTGGCCACAGTTTACCTACAAAGAGAGAATTCAGCACTTTGCCTCATTTTCATTGGAAAATAAGAAACCAATTTCTTCAGGTCACATAGATGCAGAGCCAGCTTTGATGGTCTCACAACAAAGGAAGCTAAAGCTCCTGAAAACAACATATATTTCAAGTGCCCAACCTCAGAGGCAGTTTCTCAAAAAGTCGTTAGGCCAGCAGAGCTCCATGTTTGTGGAGTGTTTATCTGTTAGACAAGGATGCAAGAAAAGACCACTGACTCCAATTAAAATCAAATTAAACTAAGCTTATTATTTTCACCAGCCAGGCTAACTCTCCCTCCCAAAACGGCCGGAACAAGACAGCAACCCCAACTTACCTACAGCCCAGCTTTAAAGCCCAGAAAGTTACACAAAAGGGGGGTTAGAGATAACAGAACTCGGACAAGCATCACACTAATGGTAGTTTTTATATATATATATATATATATATTTTTTTTTTTTTTTTTTTTTTTTTGCTGGCCCCAACATCAGAATTTGTGAGGACCGTTAGACCCTCAGAGATGGTCATTGTCTGTCCAGGGAAGGCCAATATTTATGATGTGTCGCTAATGTTTCACAGAGTGCTGCTATCTGGTCAGAGAGCCAGACATGGGTGAGTTCAAGGCATGGGCAGGCATTCCAAGCAGGTTCAGAATTTGCAGTAATTTATAGTAAAGCCAAAATTATCTTATCATGGCTTTGTGGCAAGATGGCTCCCAATTTTAATAAAAGATCAGGTTGGGCCTATCATTCCCCCCTTTTCTTATGTGTTCCTTTCAAATCTTTGATAGATTAAGGGAAGTGCACTGAGGAAATTTAAATCCCTCAGGTAACAGTCTCCAAATTTCTAGAACTCACCCAAAACGGGTCTCCCTGATTTTACCTGACTTAATTAATTACGTATATTGATAGTCTATTTATTTTTGGCTCCATTGTTGTAAGAAGGGAGGCCTCACGCATTTTGGATTCTTCTGCGCTGAGAGAGGGTGACGTAAGGGTCATGGCATGAGGGACATGAGTTGCCTTTTAGAATTTAGTTGAGGGACATGAGTTGCCTTTTAGATTTCAGCTTGGTTTGAAGTCTGGTTGGGGAAGAACAGGTTGTAAAGTCATCTGGGAATGGGTTCTTCTATGAGAGTAACAAAAACCATGAGTAATGAATAAATGTTGCAGCAGCTGGAACATGTAACCATATAGAAGTTCCCTCACCATTCTTTAATATCCTCAGTTATCAGGGCTGTCAACTTAATATTTAATTTTTTGTTTTACAGTTGTCCCTCCCCATAAGATACAGTTTATTAATTTAATGTCATCTGATCTTGCAAAATCCTTTTTCTAGTATGACCTCTGTGTCTAATAGAGAAACCTTTAATTCTGTTACTCAGGGCTGGATAATCGTACTAGCAAACACCAAGCCTACCTCTGTAGGTTAGGAATATCTGTAGGCCCTAAACTAAATTTTCTGCCTCTGGCAGCTCCTCTTAATAGTCTCTTTTTATAGTTATCAGGCATTCCTGTCTGAGAATCCTTCTTTGTAACCTCCAGTCTTACTTATTTTGGGAGGCTAACATAAAGTGTATACCTTAAAATATTAATATTTGTTTTCTTGGCCGATTCATTTAACTTTAATATTAAATCCTAATCTTAAACATCCAGCAAATAAATTTTCACAGCCTTATATTGAGAGTACTGGGCTTTAATATCTATAACTTAATTATTATTTATCTTTTCATTAATTGGGATATGTATTATTCTGTCTGTCTTGTAGGTGATGACTTATTATCTTAAATTAACCCATGTTGTGTTATTAAAGCAACACTTCTGTAAAAGACTAACAGGGAATCTTTAGATCACTTATAAGCAAATTAAAAATAAAATTTTTTAACAAGAGTAAAAATACTTAGTTTCTGTAATAGCTACCCTGAATTTTTTGGCTGAGTTATACATTATATGCCCTGTTTGAGATCCTAGTAATCTTCACAGAAAAACAAAAGAACTTTTGAACATAACTTTAAATGAAATAAAATCTGACCTACTCCTTTTGTAGTCATTCTCACATGTAGTAAGATGGGACACAGAGCCTTATCTCAGGTAAGGCAGGCCTCTTTATAAATATTAAGTGTTTTAGTTCTAAAGCTGATCATTGTTTTTTAAATATCATTTTACAAAGTTTACATAAATTGTTTGAGGTCACATGAACATTATCTAACATCATATGACATCACATTTAAAACATGGATTAAAGAAAGGCTGAAAGATTTTAACCTTTACATATATTAGGCTCTGATTAACTTAAAAATACATTTAAATTGTTCCCCAATGAAAAAAGTAACATAAAACTTTACATATCTTATTGATAACAGGTAAATAAATCCCCAGTACATTTTTTTTACCATACAACTTCAGAATACCAGCTTGATATAATGCTCTTTAAATGTTTCTAACTTACAGACTTGTATACCTGGAAGATATGAGCACATTAATAGCATCAAAATTACATTGATATTTCTAGATTAACCAAGTTTAGCTTTTAAAGAAATGGCAGTAGAGTGCTCTAAAATAACAGTTCTTATTTAATCAGTTGTTTAATTTTTATGGTTGCTTGCTCTAGAAAAAATAAAACTTAATAAACACAATGTTATGGGTAAACTTATGTTTTCAGAAATTTTTGTCTCTTTAACACATGACTGATTTTTACAATCTGATACAGACCATAGTAAATCAATCGGGTATCTAACAAATGTACTCAAGAATGAGAAATTCCACATCAAATTTACTTTACTTATTTATTAAAATATTAGACAAATGTATTGAGGAGTGTAAACCATTTTTTTGTTGAAGGAAAAGTCCTAGAATCAAGGCATTTTAGACATTTTGTAGATATTAATATTTTATTAGATTTTTGAACACCTATAAAAACTTGTAAGCTTAAATTTAAGAACATTTATTTTTATCTGTTTATCCAATTTAAATTGAACAATTTTAATCACGTGAATTAAAGATCTTTGGATCCACTTTTTTAAAATTAATTTTTATTGTAGGTTGTTCAAAACATTACATAGTTCTTGATATATTATATTTCACACTTGATTCAAGTGGGATATGAACTCCCGTTTTTACCCCATATACAGATTGCAGAATCACATCAGTTGCACAACCATTGATTTACATATTGCCATTCTGGTGTCTGTTGTATTCTGCTGCCTTTCCTATCCTCTACTATCCCCACTCCCCCATTCCCTCCCCTCTTCTCTCTCTACCCCCTCTACTGTAATTCATTGCTCCCCCCTCATATTTTTCCTCCTTTCCCCTCACTTCTTCTTGTATGTAATTTTGTATACCCCTGAGGGTCTCCTTCCATTTACAGGAAATTTCCCTTCTCTTTCCCTTTCCCACCCACCTCTCATCCCTGTTTAATGTTAATCTTCTTCTCATGCTCTTCATCCCTACTCTGTTCTTAGTTACTCTCCTTATATCAAAGAAGACATTTGCCATTTGTTTTTGAGGGATTGGCTAGCTTCACTTAGCATAATCTGCTCTAATGCCATCCATTTCTCTCCAAATTCTATGATTTTGTCATTTCTTAATGCAGAGTAATACTCCATTGTGTAAAAATGCCACATATTTTTTATCCATTCGTCTATTGAATGGCATCTAGGTTTTGCTTCCACAGTCTTGCTATTGTGAATTGTGCTGCTATGAACATGGATGTAGCAGTGTCCCTATAGTGTGCTCTTTTTAGGTCTTTAGGGAATAGACCGAGTAGGGGAATAGCTGGATCAAATGGTGGTTTTATTCCCAGCTTTCCAAGAAAACTCCATACTGCTTTCCAAATTGGCCGCACCAATTTGCAGTCCCACCAGCAATGTACAAGAGTACCCTTTTCCCCACATCCTCGCCAGCACTTGTTGCTGTTTGACTTCCTAATGGCTGCCAATCTTACTGGAGTGAGATTTGCAACAAAATGAAACTGAATCCCTTACTCTCGCCATGCACAAAATTTAACTCAAAGTGGATCAAGGAACTTGATATCAAATCAGAGACATGGCGTTTGATAGAAGAAAAAGTTGGCTATGATCTACATACTGTGGGGTCGGGCTCCAAATTCCTCAATAGGACACCCATAGCACAACAGTTAATAACTAGAATCAACAAAAGGGACTTACTCAAACTAAAAAGTTTTTTCTCAGCAAAAGAAACAATAAGAGAGGTAAATAGGGAGCCTACGTCCTGGGAACAAATCTTTACTCCTCACACTTCAGACAGAGCGCTAATATTCAGAATATACAAAGAACTAAAAAAATTAGACAATGAGATAACGAATAACCCAATCAACAAATGGGCCAAGGACCTGAACAGAAATTTCTCAGAGGAGGACATACAATCAATCAATCAAGTATATGAAAAAATGCTCACCATCTCTAGCAGTCAGAGAAATGCAAATCATTCCCCCTTTTTTAATGTGTCCCTTCCAAATTTTTGATAGGGTAGGGAAAGAGCAATGAGGGAATTTTAATCCCTCAGGTAACAGTCTCCAAATTTTTAAAACTCACCCAAAATTGGATTCCTGGTTTTACCTGACTTAATTAATTACTTATATTGATATTCTATTTATTTTTGGCTCCATAGTTGTAAGACAAGAGGCGTCACTCATTTTGGCTTCTTCTGAGCTGAGAGAGAGTGACGTGAGTGGGCACAGTATAAGGGACATGAGTTGCCTTTTAGAAGTCAGTTGAGGAACATGAGTTGCCTTTTAGAAATCAGTTCGTTTTGAAGTCTGGTTGGGGAAGAACAGGTTGTAAATTCATCTGGGGATGGGTTCTTCTGTGTGAGAAACAAGAACCATGAGTACTGAAAAAATGTTGCAGCAGCTGGAACATGTCACTGTATAGAAGTTCCCTCAGCAGGCTTTAATATTCCCAGTTATCAGGACTGTCAACATAATATTTAACATTTAGTGTTACAGTTATCCCTCTCCATAAGATACAGTTTAATGATTTAATATCATCTGATCTTGCAAAATCATTTTACTAGTATGACCTCTGTGTGTAATAGAGAAACCTTTAATTCTGTTACTCAGGGCTGGATAATCGTACTAGCAAACACCAACCCTACCTGTAGGTTAGGAATATCTGTAGGCCTTAAACTAAAAATTTCTGCCTCTGGCAGCTCCTCTTGATAGTCTCTTTTTATAGTTATCAGGCATTCCTTTCTGGGAATCCTTCTTTGTAGCCTCCAGTCTTACTTATTTTGGGAGGCTAACATAATGTGTATAAAAAAATATTATTATTATTATTAATATTATTATTTAAAATGCCCAGGAATGGCTGTATTTTGGTTTTAACTGTCTTTCCTAAGTGTTTATCATGAAACAGTCAAACTGACTTTTGTTTCTATCTATTGTTAACAGTCAGCTGAGCTTTTATGGGAGTCATTCCTGGGGAAACTTGAGAGCAGCTTCTCAGTTCTGCTAGTGCCATTTGCGCTAGGTGGGTCCAGGTCTTGCTTCACCATGTGGCTACCCTTGGAAGCATCAGGGATGTCTCCCTTCTCTGATGACTCTCCTCTTCTTAGCAAATGCACTGATTGGCTTTCTGTTCTCCAGGGGTCTCATTAATCTCCCTAATTGGGAAGATATGAGGCCCAGAGTTGCAAAGGTCTTTGAGAAGTCCCTTGTTCCCTGGATTCAGACTGACTCAGAGGGCAAGAGCCAAATATTGGTTTTCTTGTCCCTTTTCATGTAACTTTAATATAAATCCTAATCTTAATCATCCAGCAAATAAATTTTAACAGCCTTATATTAAGAGTACTGGGCTTTAATGTCTAATACTTTACAATTATTTATCTTTTTTATTAACTGGGATCTGTATTATTCTGTCTGTCTTGTAGGTGATGACTTATTATCTTAAATTAACCCATGTTGTGTTCTTAAAGCAACACTTCTGTAAAACACTAACAAGGAATCTTTAGATCACTTATAAGGAAATTACAAAATAAAATTTTTTAACAAGAGTATAAATAGTTAGTTCGTGTAATAGCTACCCTGAAGTTTTAAGCTGAGTTATACATTATATCCCCTGTTTGAGATCCTAGAAATCTTGACAGAAAAAAAAAAAAACAACTTTTGAACATAACTTTAAATGAAATAATATCTGACCTACTGCTTTCGTAGTCATTCTCACATATAGTAAGATGGGACACAGAGCCTTATCTCAGGTAAGGCAGGGCTCTTTATAAAACTTAAGTGTTTTACTTCTAAAGATGATCTTTGTTTTTTTAAATATCATTTTACAAAGATTACATATATTATTTGAGGTCACATGAACATTAGTTAACACCATTTGATATCACATTTAAAACATGAATTTAAGAATGGCTGAAAGTTTTTAAACTTTATATAGATTAGACTCTCATTAACATAAAAATACATTTAAATTGTTCCCCAATGTAAAAAGTAACATACAACTTTACATATCTTATTGATAAGAAGTAAATGAATGCCCAATATATTTTTTTACCATACAACTTCAGAACACCAGCTTGAAATAATGCTCTTTTAAAGTTTCTACCTTACAGATTCGTATACCTGAAAGATATGAGCACATTAATAGCATCACAATTACATTGAAGTTTCTACATTAACCAAGTTTAGCTTTTAAATAAATGGCAGTACAGTGCTCTAAAATAACAGTTCTTATTTAATCAGTTGTTTAATTTTTATGGTTGCTTGCTCTAGGAAAAATAAAACTTAATAAACACAATGTTATGGGTAAACTTATGTTTTAAGAATTTTTTGTCTCTTTAACACATGACTGATTATTACAATCTTATACAGACATTAGTACAAACTTATACAGACCTTAGTAAATCAATCAGATATCTAACAAAAGTACTCATGAATGAGTAATCCCATATCAAATTTACTTTACTTATTTATCAATATATTAGACAAATATATTGAACAGTGTAAACCATTTTTTTGTTGAAGGAAAAGTCTTAGAACCAAGGCATATTAGAACATTTGTAGACATTAATATTTTATTAGATTTTTGAACACCTAGAAAAACTTGTAAGCTTAAATTTAAAGACATTTATTTTTATCTCTTTATCCAATTTAAATTCAACTATTTAAATCACTTGAATTAAAGATCTTTGGATCCACTTTTTAAAATTTGTTTTTATGAGCGATTTTGTTTTAATGAGTGCTCTTTATAAATGTTAATTTGTGTATCATATATATGATATACGGACATATGAATATATAGACATACAACACATAACAAAATTGTGCACACATAATAATAGTAAAGGCCTTGTTGCTTTTCCAGGTGAAATATCCATTGCAATGTTTCAAAAACTACACAGTTAGTCAAAGATAGAACTGGTCAGAAAAACATCATCCTAGGTCTTTAGGATCAAAATCATGAGCTCAAAAAAAAATAAAGAATCTAAGGAAAAAATAAGAGTCCTAGAAAAATTGACAGGCCATTAATTAGTAAATACCATACAATTTAATTTTTTTAGGCCTCAGATCACTCTCCTACTGAGCTTGCAGGCCTCTTTCATTTGCCATTCAACATAAGTCCTGGCTGAGGTCTGGAAGGAGCAGGAAAAAGCTGCTATTCTGAGCAGACACCTCAGGCCTAAGGCATTTCAACCATAATTTTCAGGTTCAGATGTTGAAAATTATAATACAATTTTAAGACAAAATTCACAAAATTTTATGATACAAGTTTAAGACACAGTTTACAAAATTTTACATCTTTATATCTTGTTTTGTCAACAGATACCATACTATGATTTACTATCCTTGTCCAAATTAATGCACTGGTAGACACAGTGACATTTTCCCAGGCTACCCAATTAAAAATTGGTGAAAAAAAAGCCTGAATGATTGGGAAGTTACTTGCCAACTTGGAAGTAGAGTTCTCTAGTTTTCCATCCTAAGTATTTAAGTTCTCTGGCATGAATTATCTGAAATCATAAACTAAACAATTTCCTAAACCCGACTTTTAACTGCAAGATTGTGCAATGCTTCAAAAACCCATTCAGATGCCAGATTGTTACAATAAAACATCATCATTTAGATACACATTCAGCTAAGATCATTCCCAAGAAATGATTTATAATATCAACACATTATTGCACATGTCTTAAAGGGCCAGAAACAAAGACACAAGACAGACTGAAAGGAGCTCCAGACTATGGCTTACAGACAGAAGCCTTTAAACCAGAGCAGATAAGAGAAAAATCTCCTACACCAGTGGCACCATAGATTTTCCCACAAGGGAACCAGATGTTTTCACAGAGGGACAACCTGAAATGTAAAATCAAGGGTCTCCATGGTGACTTTACTGTATTTAGTGTCCCCGTTTTCTTTTTCTCTTTTTTAAGAAAACAAAGATGGCAAAATCCTTACAGTGCAGGGAAGGAAGTAGGTAATTCTCTGAAGCAACAGGGCTTGGGCAGCTGCTGGAAGTCCCTCAGTCCCTCCTTTCACTTACAGGATTAGCTCTTCTTGTTCGGTTCCACCCCAAGCACGCTCCGTCTCCTAACATTTCAGTAGTCAGCTCTCAAAGAGTTCCGGGGTGTGGGGGGTACCAAAAATTGTAACTTAAAGTTTGGTTCCTGATTTTGAAGCCAATTAATACCAATTTAATAATGAGGACAGGGTTTGAGAAAAAGAAAAAGGGAGATTTACTGCTTTGCTAACAAAGGAGAAAAACAGGGGTCTCTGCCCAATGGTTGTGATTCTATCGATCTGAAGGGACAAGGGGTTTTAAGGAGTTTCACGTGTTAACCTGGGAGATACTCAGTTCTTAGGTCCCCAGCAGGCATTGCCCTCTGCAGTGGGTGTGCTCCAGGCAGCCAGCTAGGGGTTTCTCTCATCCTGCTTAACAAAGGGTATTAAAGTTCATCACAGTTCTTTAAAACACAGTCCAAATGGGTGTCAGTTTACTTGCTTTATTACCCATTTTCAGTTAAGTTTTACCACAGAAATCACACAACAAAACACACTAAAACAAACCAAAAAAAAAAAACATATGAAACACAGAACAAAACACACAAAAAAAACAGAAAACCAGCGCAGAAACAGAAAAACAGAGGAACTATGTAACGTCTTGCTAAAGCTCTGTAATAGGAGCTCCTGCGTGCCCATTGGCACCTCTCTATGCTTTCAGAGGAATTCCCTACAGAACATAACAGAGGACAGAATGATTCTCGTTACTGTACCAGACAGGAGTATATGTGTGTCTCCCCAGGACACCACTCTGTCATCAGAAGAGATCTCCCTTAACCGGATATCAGATGTTATATAGGCGCCACTTACCTATGGAGGCCTCCTCCACCATGTGCTTGCTAATAGTTTTAGGGCGGTGGTTCACTGCAGTGCTCCCTGGACCAAAATCTCACACCAAGGCCTTGGAAATTGCCTCTCCATGCCGGAGCCCTGGAGGGAAGGCCAGCTTCAGAATTTCCAGTAGTCTGGTCTTGTGATCTATTGGGGCAGGGTCATCTCGATGGGAAACTACAAAATATTACACCAGGATGCAAGAAAAGACCACTGACTCCAATTAAAATCAAATTAAGGCAAGCTTACTATTTCAAAGTGGATCCAAAGATCTTTAATTCACGTGATTTAAATGGTTCAATTTAAATTGGATAAACTTCCTAATGGCTGCTAATCTTACTGGAGTGAGATGGTATCTTAGGGTGGTTTTGATTTGCATTTCTCTGACTGCTAGAAATGGTGAGCATTTTTTCATATACTTGTTGATTGATTGTATGTCCTCCTCTGAGAAATTTCTATTCAGGCCCTTGGCCCATTTGTTGATTGGGTTATTTGTTATCTTATTGTCTAATTTTTTGAGTTCTTTGTATATTCTGGATATTAGGGCTCTGTGTGAAGTGTGAGGAGTAAAGATTTGTTCCCAGGACGTAGGATCCCTATTTACCTCTCTTATTCTTTCTTTTGCTGAGAAAAAACTTTTTAGTTTGAGTAAGTCCCATTTGTTGATTCTAGTTATTAACACTTGTGCTATGGGTGTCCTATTGAGGAATTTGGAGCCCAACCCCACAGTATGTAGATCATAGCCAACTTTTTCTTCTATCAGACGCCATGTCTCTGATTTGATATCAAGTTCCTTGATCCACTTTGAGTTAACTTTTGTGCATGGCAAGAGAAAGGGATTCAGTTTCATTTTGTTGCATATGGAATTCCAGTTTTCCCAACACCATTTGTTGAAGATGCTATCCTTCTTCAATTGCATGCTTTTAGCCCCTTTATCGAATATAAGATAGTTGTAGTTTTGTGGATTGGTTTCTGTGTCCTCTATTCTGTACCATTGGTCCACCCACCTGTTTTGGTACCAGTACCCTGCTGTTTTTGTTACTATTGCTCTATAGTATAGTTTGAAGTCTGGTATAGCTATCACGCCTGATTCACACTTCCTGCTTAGCATTGTTTTTGCTATTCTGGGTCTTTTATTTTTCCATATGAATTTCATGATTGCTTTCTCTATTTCTACAAGAAATGCCGTTGGGATTTTGATTGGCATTGCATTAAACCTATAGAGAACTTTTGGTAATATCGCCATTTTGATGATGTTAGTTCTACCTATCCATGAACAGGGTATATTTTTCCATCTTCTAAGATCTTCTTATATTTCTCTATTTAGGTTTCTGTAGTTTTCATTGTATAAGTCTTTCACCTCTTTTGTTAGGTTGATTCCCAAGTATTTTATTTTATTTGAGGATATTGTGAATGGGGTGGTTGTCCTCATTTCCATTTCAGAGGATTTGTGGCTCATATACAGGAATGTCTTTGATTTATGTGTGTTGATATTATATCCTGCCACTTTGCTGAATTCATTTATTAACTCTAGTAGTTTCTTTGTAGACCCTTTTGGGTCTGCTAAGTATAGAATCATGTCATCTGCAAATAGTGATAATTTGAGTTCTTTTCCTATTTTTATGCCTTTAATTTCTTTCATCTGTCTAATTGCTCTGGCCAGTGATTCGAGAACTATGTTGAACCGAAGTGGTGAGAGAGGGCATCCTTAAAATTTGTTTTTATGAGTGCTTTTTTTATTATGAGCGCTCCTTATATATGTTAATTTCTGTATCATATATATGATTAAGAATATATATATATATAGACATACAACAAATAACAAAAGTGTGCACACATAATAATAGTAAAGGTCTTGTAGCTTTTAGCAGGTGAAATCTCCATTGCCATGTTTTAAAAACTCCACAGTTGGTCAAAGATAGAACTGATCAGAAAAACATTAACCTAGGTCTGTAGGATCAAAATTATGAGTTAGAAAAATTAAAGGATCTAAGGAAAAAAATAAGAGTCCTAGAAAAAATAACTGACCAGTAATTAGTAAATACCATACTATTTACTTTTTTTTTTCCTTAAGCCTCATATCAGTCTCCTACTGATCTTGCAGGCTTCTTTCATTTGCATTTCAATCTAAGTCCTGGCTGAGGTCTGGAAGGAGCAGGAAAAAAGTGCTATTCTGAGCAGACACCTCAGGCCTAACGCATTTTAACCATAATTTTCCAGATAGGATGTTGAAAATTTTGATACAAGTATAAGACAAAATTTACAAAATTTTATATCTTTACATCTTGTGTTGTCAACAGATACCATACTATGATTTACTATCCTTGTCCAAATTAATGCACTGGTACACACAGTGACATTTTCCCAGGCTACCCAATTAAAAATTGGTGAAAAAATAAGACTGAATGATTGGAAAATTTCTTGCCAACTTGGAAGTAGAGTTCTTTAGTTTTCCATCCTAAGTATTTAAGTTCTCTGGCATGAATTATCTGAAATCATAAACTAAACAATTATCTCATTCTGACTTTTAACGGCAAGATTCTGCAATGCTTCAAAAACCCAATAAGCTACCAGATTGTTACAATAAAACATCATCATTTAGACACACATTCAGGTAAAATCATTCCCAAGAAACAATATATAATATCAACACATTATTGCACATGTCTTAAAGTGCCAGAAACAAAGACACACGACAGACAGAAAGGAGCTCCAGACTATGACTGACAGACAGAAGCCTTTAAAACAGAGCAGATAAGAGAAAAATCTCCTACACCAGTTGCACCACAGATGTCCCCACAAGGGGACCAGATGTTTTCACAGAGGAGCATCCTGAAATGTAAAATCAAGGGTCTCCATAGTGACTTTCCTGCATTTAGTGTCCCCTTTTTTTCCCTCTTTTTTAAGATGACAGAGGTGGCATTATCGTTAAATTGCAGGGAAAGACCTAGGGAATTCTCTGAAAAAATAAGGCTTCAGCAACTGCTGGGAGTCCCTCAGTCCCTCCTTTTACTTACAGGATTTGCTCCTCTGTTTCAGTTCCACCACAAGCATGCTCCATCTCCTAACATTTCTGTAGTCAGCTCTCAAAAAGTTCCAGGGTGCGGGTGGGTTATCAAAATTTGTAACTTAAAGTTGGGTTCCTGAACTTGAAGCCAATTAATGCCAATTTAAAAATGAGGACAGGGTTTTGAGAAAAAGAAAAACGAAGGTTTATTGCTTTGCTAACAAAGATAAACACAGGGACTCTGCCAAAAGGTTGTGACTCTCTTTATCTGGAGGGACAAGGGATTTTAAAGGAGTTTCACTTATTAACCTGGGAGATACTCAGTTCTTAGGTCCCCCGCAGGCACTGCCCTCTGCAGTGAGTGTGCTCCAGGCAGCCAGCTAGGGGCTTCTCTCATACTGCTTAACAAACGGGTGTAAAGTTCAATGCAGTTCCTTTAAACTCAGTCCAAAGGGTGTCAGGCTTACTTGCTTTATTTTCATGTCCGATATCCTTAAGTTTTCACCACAGAAATCACACAACAAAATGCACAAAAACAAACAAACAAAAAACATATAGAACACAGAACAAAACAACAACAACAAAAAAAAAAAAAAAAAAAAAAAAAACCAGAAATCCGGCGCCGAAACAGGAAAACAGAGAAGCAATGCAATGTCTTCCTAAAGCTCCCCGTAGGAGCGCATGCGTGCCCGTTGGCACCTCTCTACCCTTCCAGATGAATTCCCTAGAGAACAGAACAGATGACAGAATGATTCTTGTTACTGTCCCAGACAGGAGTATATGTGAGCCTCCTCAGTCCACCTCTCTGTCATCAGAAGAGATCTCCCTTAACCGGATATCAGATGTTATAAAGGCACCAATTACCTATGGATGCCTCCTCCACCAGGTGCTTGCTAATAGTTTTAATGCGGTGGTTCACTGCAGTGCTCCCTGAACTGAAGGATAACTCCAAGGCCTTGGACCATCTCAAGTTGCACAAACCCTAGAGTTGCTCTCAAGCTTGGAGCCCTGGAAGGAAGGCCAACTTCAGAATTTACAGCAGTCTGGTCTTGTGATCTTGTCCGGCAGGGTCATCTCACTGGGGAACTCCAAAATATTAGACCAGGAACGCATGTAAAGACCACTGACTCCTAGTAAAATCAAATTAAGGCAAGCTAATTATTTCAAAGGGAAAGGCTACCTCTCCCTCCCAAAATGGCGGGAGCAAGACAGCAAACCCACCTTTCCTATAGCCCAGCTATATAGCCCAGAAAGATGCACAAAAAGGGGGTTACAGATAACAGAACTTTAACAAGCATCACACTAACGGTAGTTTACATTTTTTTTTAAGCTCACCCCAACATCAGAAATTATGAGGACCATTAGAGCCTCAGAGACTCGTTGTCTGGCCAGGGAAAGAAAATATTTATGAGGTGTCACTAAAGTTTCAGAGAGGGCTGCAATCTGGTCAGAGAGCCAGGCATGGGTGAGTTTAAGGCATGGGCAAACATTCCAAGCAGGTTCAGAATTTGCAGTAATTTATAATAAAGCCAAAATTATCTTTTCATGGCTTTCTGGCAAGTGGGCTCCCAATTTTAATAAATGATCAGGTTGGGTCTATCAACCCTGTCCCTTACTTTTGGAAACTCCCCTTCCACATCCAAGCTTGTGAACTCCTGAGCATTTTCCATTCCAGATATGTATTCACATATTTTCTAACTCTTCTCCTCTAATTGTGTATTACTTGGGGCGAATGTAATGTCAAGGCATTGTTCTGGATGAGAATGGGAAGATTTTTTGCATACACATTGGATTCATTATCTAATTTTTCATTCGAAATACTTAATCCCTGACACTAAAACCTACCCTACTGGACTCTGACTACTAATGCAAATATGATGGAGATAAATTACCCCAACAAAATAGAAATACAAGCAGTTCAGAGGAGGCATGGTGCATAGTTGGACTTGCCTTTTGCATTATGTAGTGTAGGAGTTATAAATCTAGCAAATTTTCAATTTAAATAGTTCTCCATGTGTTTGAAAGTTAACAAATATTTGAATTCCTGTCTCCCTTTCTCTGTAGCCTATTCAGCACATGTATTTTTATATGCACATATCAAATCCTACCTGGTACCACACGTACATTCTTGTGAGGTGGATGAATTGGCAGATACAATTTGTGAGAATAGATCACTCATTCTAAACGCTGTTGGAACTGAAAATTCAACCTATGGGTGAGCTTCATAGTTGAACAACATTATACATAAACCCATGTTCAGTAAAATGAATATTTTTGGATCTTTGGATGATATATATTTCATGATTAATTTAGATTGCCATATATATTGCTACTTTTTAATGTCTGTGTGTGTGTGTTTTATATATATATATATATATATATATATATATATATATATACTCTCCAGATTTTTCAAAATATGAAATATATGTGTCTTATTATACACTCCCTAAATTCATTCATATTCATATATGTGGATTTATGATCAACTTTTCACAAGATTATTATCAGAAATATTCATCCACCTGAAATACATATTTGTTTCCTAGTACTGAAAACAAACTTCAGTGAATGGTGCACACAAATCCTAATATTTCTACAGTAACTCACCCAGTTTAACATCAATGCGTATAGATTCCTATGGGACATGAAGTGTATTTTGACGTTCATTTTTATTCAACTCTGGTACATTACTATTTCTTCAGTGAATGCACATCATAGGATAAATATTTCATCCACAATTTATCAAATTGATAGGCATTTGTTTCACTTTCAATCACTTCCTGATTCAGAACACATGTATTCCTTAATGTTTCTTGACTGCTCGTTTCATGAGACTTCTTTCCAAACACATTATTTTCAATTTCCATTATCGCTTTGAAGCAAATCTCACACACCCGTCTTGATAAACCATTAAAGTAATATTACCATTATATGTATAATTGGTTGGAATTAATGATTGTATATCAATATAAGATTTTCTGCATATTTTCAGATATAAATTCAATCGATTATTTAAAGTGTAATCAGTTATATTATTTATTCACAGTATGGTCTCTTCATGCATTATCTCTACATACATAGACACAGGGTACACCTCTTTGTACCCCCAATATTAATTTATATGTCTTCAAAATATTGCTCCCAGAAATGGTGGAAGAAATACTCTGTCAACTGATGTACATAAACATTTTATCACAGTAATATTCTGGACACAAAATGCAAAGTTCACACTTATGATTGTACCAAAGACTAAATGGAATGTAAACATGGATTACTAAAAAAATCCATGTCCAATTTGGCTAATGCTCTCAAATGTCAATCCTATTAATGATTACATATTTGTTTCTTCCTAAGATTATATATTCAAATTCAACCCTGTTGAAAATATCTAATACTATCACTCACTTTATACTTTGTCTGATTTCATAATGTCTCTATAGATATCTGCTTTCCTACATATTTTCCCCAGTTCATCATTGTGACTCATTCTTCACAGGTGCTGACATTGACATTCACTCACTAACCGAAACCCTGTTGCTAAAGAACTTTTGGTCCAATTCCTATACTCACTCTTTTTTCTAAACTTACTTACTATCTTCCTAATCCACCTACTGTCCCCTTTTGACTGGATATTCTCTTCGACATTCAATCATCCAAGGTACAAGGTCCTATGCCATTTTATATCGATTTATCTGAGACATCTGTGCAGAACATAATTCAAAGCTAAGTGTCACAATCAAAGGCCCAATTCCCTTCTGGGCTTCAAATCTTACCTAGATTTCTGTTTTCATACTTACATTTCACCTATTTATTCTTGTAAATATCGCAGATTCCCAATACCATTATTCATCCTGCAGAATGATTCCTAACTCAAATCGAATATGTTATTAATCCTAACCATACACTCTTCCATCAATCTAACTTTACAAAAGAGTAAGGACACAGTTTGTCTTACAATACAGGAATGTAGGGGATCTTCCACCTGCTGAGAACCTCAAAGGTCCTTACATAAATGATCTCTGGAGAAGATGTTGACAGCTATGGAGGACCTGAGAGAGAAAAATTCATTTTCCATGGAAAACAACCAGGTCAAAATGAAGGGATGTGTCTGAATCAGCCTCTCTCTTCTTAATGTAGAGTAGTTGGACCAAATCAGGCATGTGTGGAGAGCTGTTCCCGGGTGCCGATTTTTGATATACAATTCTTAGCTTGAAGTGTCACAGTAAGTAGGGGCAGGCTCCATCTCATGGGAACCTAGGAAGCAACTTTTAGGACAAAGTGTTTGCCAAGGCAGTGACCTCATTCAGTTTCTGAATGAAGTGACCTACCTCACTTCTTTGGTGATGGAACCCTCTGAACTGGGGATCCAAGAAGCCAGGCACCCAGAGTCAGTCCCAGTCCCAGTCCCAGTGGGCTCACATGTTTGTATTTACCAAGGACAGAGTCAGACATTCTTGGTACCTACTGATGTGAGGATGGCCAAATGCCAGGAGAGCTCTGAAGAGGGCCAGTTCATGAGAAAGCAGGCAGTGTCTCACCACTGGTTCCTGAAAACTTCACTGAGTTGGTCAAGGAGACCAGATCTGAGAGAGTTTCCCAATACTATTATTCATGCCGAAGAATGATTCCTAACCCAAATTGAACATGTTATTAAACCTAACATACACTGTTCCCTCAATCTAACTTTACAGAAGAGCGGGGACAGTGTTGGTCTTACAATACAGGAATGTAGGGGATCTTCCACCTGCTTAGAAACTCAAAGGTCCATGCAGAAATCATTCCTGTAGAAGATGTAGGCAGCTATGAAGGACTTGAGAGAGCAAAAGTCATCTTCCATGGCAAACAACCTGGTCAGGATAAAGGATTGTATCTGAATCAGCCTCTCTCTTATTAATGTAGAGAAGATGGATCAAACCAGGCCTGTGTGGAGAGCTATTCCTGAGTGCCTATGGTTTATATACCATTCTAACTTGTGAAAGTGTCACAGGAAGTAGGGGCATCCTCCATCTCAAGAGACCATAGGAAGCAACTGTTAGGACAAAGTGGTTGCCAAGGGAGTGACCTCTTTCAGTTTCTGAAGGAAGTGACCTCACGTCACTTCCTTGGTGTTGGAACTCTCTGAACTTGGGATCCAGGAAGCCAGGCACCCATTGCCAGTCCCAGTCCTACTCCTAGTGGGCTCACTTCTTTGGATTTACCAGGGACAGAGTCAGTCTTTCATGGTACCTACTGATGTGGGGATGGCCAAATGCCAGAAGAGCTCTGAAGAGGGGCCTTTCCTGAGAAAGCAGGTAGTGGCTCATGCTGGCTCCTGAAATCTTCGCAGAGTTGGCCACGAAGACCAGATCTGAGACAAGACAGGCTATTTTTGGGGAACATAGTATGACCCACCAGTCAGAGAATACTCCAGATAGTCACAGATGTACTTGGGGGAAGCAGGTGCCTTTGTGGGTGTTGGTGTGGGATTCTTTTTTTGTCTCATGTTCTGAGAATAGGTTAACCAGTACCCTGGTTATTAATTGGTAGTTACATTATGCTTATAGACCCCAGAACTCAGGACAGGTAGAAAAAATAAATAGAACCATTAAATAGACCTTTACGAAATTACTCTTAGAGACCTGCATAAAAGATTGGACTATGCTCCTGCCTTATCCACTGTTTCATGCAAGAAATACTCCCTCTGTTTCTTTGTGTAACCTCACCACCTGTGAAATTCTCTATGGTGCCCTTCCTCCAGTAAGGGACCTAACCCCAACTCTAAGACCTAAGGATCCCTTCCACACCCCCTAGCTTGACAGACTTAAAGCTCTTGAAAGAACTCATTGATATCTGTTCAAACAGCTGGCCACGGCCTACCAAACTGGGGACAAGGGGACTCCACTTCAATATAATGTAAGAGACTTCATCTACATAAGAAGACATCAGGTTTCATTCCTGGAACCCCGATGGAAAGGAACATACCAGGTACTACTTATAACACCTACATCAGTAAATGTATACGGAATCAATTCCTGGATCCATGCCTTTCATCTCAAGCCTGCGCTCTGTCCAGACTCTTGCTGGAAACTGGAAATGACTAGTAACCATTTCAAATTGTGTATTCACCATATGAATAAGGCTATAGACTCTCCCCTTGGCCACCAGTAGTCCTAAACCTCATCAGGTGGTTCATCAGCGATGGCTGATCACAAATCCTACTAGAGAAGAAGTATGGTCTCTCTCGCTTACAGCCCCCATAGGGACCTGGTGGCCATCTCTCCACCCAGACATTTGTCAGCTGGCTATAGGTTTTTCCTATTGGGATATATCTGATAAAGTGGATCCCACTAAAATTCTATTAAATACCTTCTGTATCATCGATAATGGAAACAAACATTATGGATGTAGGGACACGCGAGCAAGATGCAGGTTGGCTAGCCCAGATTACTATGTTTGCATGGCAGACTATCAAAGCCACAAAGAGCCATGGCTGTGAGGGGAAAAAGCCAACTTCTTCTGTAAGTCATGGGGATGTTAGCATACAGGGACTGCCTGGTGGAACCCAAACTCCCCATCAAATTCAGTACACAGCATTGGCCATATTACCAATTAGACAACCAAAACCGATGGACCCCAGAAGGCTCTCTAGATCCTCAAATTATGCATGACATTTTTAACTTCTACAAGTGATCAAAAGGGTGGAAGGAGATTCCCCTATGTGAAGACCTTTTCCCTCCTTCACTCACGTCCTGAACTATGCTTCTCCAATAGATCCTAACCCTCAGCCTTCTGCTCCAGACTCTCTGCTTTCACTCCCACCTGAGCAACCTGATTTCTCCCCTCCATTTACTAGATCAAAAAACCAAACCTCGGCCGGTTCTCAGACAATTGCGCCCTTGCTGAGGTATCAGGTACTGAGGTACCCCTCCACCCACTCAGTCCTCTTTTCTCCAGTAAGTGCCCAGAGCAGGTCCCATCAGGTCCTCTTACCAGCTAACCCAAAGCTCAAACCAGCTGAGGAGATCCCTCAGACCACTATCCAAGATGTAATGAAAGTGACCTTTAAAGTTGCCTTGTCATCACTGAAAACAGGTGACTAAGAATTTAAAGTCCCTCACAGGCTTTTTGGGATACTCACTCCTGTCGTCCCCTCTGCTCTACCTGTTCTACTGCTCAAGTTTTTGTTGCCAGGAAAATCACAAACCCCTTTCCCAATATTCTTTTACATCTCTCCTTCCTAATTCTCAGATAAACGGAGCTGCTCTCAGCCTTGCTTTCCACGTCTTGCCCCTCTTCACCAGGCCCACAGAAAAGTCTTATATGACCTTTTCCAGAAGTCTTCACCATTGCTGATTTAGGACTTTCAGCAAAAGAGTCCCTATAAAAGAATTCAATGTAGATAAACTCCGTGTTTTCATGTCGCCCTGTTCTACTTGGCCAGCGGCTGGAAAAATCAGCACTCCTAAGCTAGACACCCCCTTACGAGTTTTTCACAAAATAAGTGAACAAGGCCTCTGGCCTTGAGCTGGGGATTCACAGAGATGGCTACAATTCTAAGTAAAGAAGTTACCAACTAGGCTCCATGGTAACAGCTGGCAGGGAGAAAAAAAAGAGAAAAGAAAAAGCTCTCCCTGTCCCAAGTGTCCTTGAAAAGTTAACTTGCTGAGAACAGAGGAAAAAATAACAGAAACAAAAACTGCTTTTTGTGAACTTCTGCAGACTGTGAACTTCTGAGCCCCTTCCCTTACATGTTGGGTACAAATTCTGAAACTACCTAAACTTGGGGTTCAGAAGATTAATTGATTACAACAGAAGCAATACCCTCTAAATCCGTTTGCAACCAAATAGGGCTGTTTCCCTGTCTTCGGTGCTATCTTAGATTCCTTTCCTTTTCCGTACCTACAACAGTATAATTCTATATACTTAAACATTGTTTATGTTTTCATGAAATGGTCAACAGATGTGATTAATTATGTAATGGTGCAGATGTTTCCCAGAGTGTTCTAGGATGATGCATGTTCATTTAAAGATCAAATCGGAGGGCATACAACCTGTTTCCACCGGGAACCTGTATCTCTCACTTTAGCCATCCTATTAGGAATAGGAGTTGCTGCAGGAGTGAGCACAGGAACCCTAGTCCATGGGACACAACAAATGACCCAATTAGAAGCAGCAATAGACCAAAAATTAAAGATAATAAAACCTCCATCACAGCTTTACAGGAATGTTTAACCTCTCTCTCTCTGAAGTTGTTTTACAGAACAGGCGAGGGTTAAACCTTCTCTTCATGAGAGAAGGGGGACTTTGTGCTGCATTGAGGGAAGAAGGTTGTTTTTATGCCGACCATACTGGAGTTGTATAAGAACCTATGAGTATATTAAGAAAATGCCTTTAAGAGTGTCAACGAGAAAGAGAGGCCCAAAAAGGGTGGTTTGAGTCTTGGTTCACACAGTCCCTCTGGTTAACTATGCTTTCATAAGCCCAGGCCTGTCCATTAATAATCCTCATATTATTGCTAACTGTAGGACCCTGTTGGCTCAACCATGTAGTTTCCTTTCTCGAAGCTCAAATTGGACAATTTAAACTTATGGTAATCAGACAACAATATACCCCACTAGGAGACATAAAATGTGACACCCTTCAATGATCACTTTCATGATTAAAAGTAACCAGAAGAAGAATTGGGGAATAAAAAGTTAATAAAATAGGTACTTGTCACTTCCTATTTTTCTGTATGCTTAATAAAACACTGTTGAAATCTTGAGAACTGTTTGCTAATCTTGTTCCCAGAATGTGCTGTCCCCAACTGCCAAACTGCAGAATGTACTCCATCATCCCGTTGAAAGCAAACTGCCCACTCTCCCTGACGCATCAATAAATTTCCCTCCCTGCCCTCTCCAAGGAAAGTATATAAGCTCTGTTTAAGCTGTTCTCAGGACTCTCTGCTCTATTCAAGTGAGCTCTGAGCCCCAGCATGCTGGACCCTCAATAAACCCTTTGTTGTTGCATGAGACAGTCTCTTGGTGGTCTCTTCCACCTATGCCTGCCCGACCATTACAATATTCCAACTCTATATTCTTATAAATATCTCAGGTTCCCAATACCATTATTCATCCAGCAGAATAATTCCTAACCCATATCAAACATGTTATTAAACATAACCATACACTCTTCCCTCAATCTAACTTTACAGAAGAGCAGGCACAGAGTTGGTATTACAATACAGGAATGTAGGGGATTGTTCATCTGCTGAGAACCTCAAAGATCCATGCAGATATGATCACTGGAGAAGATGTAGGCAGCTATGAAGGACCTGAGAGAGCAAAAGTCATCTTCCATGGAAAACAACCTGGTCAGTATGAAGGGTTGTGTCTGAATCAGGCTCTCAAATTTTAATGTAGAGAAGATGGACCAAACCAGGCCTGTTTAGAGAGTTGTTCCCGGGTGCCTATGGTTGATATACCATTCTAACTTGTGAAACTGTCACAGGTAGTAGGGGCAGCCTGCATCTCATGGGACCCTTGGAAGCAAATGTTAGGACAAAGTGGTTGCCAAGGCAGTGACCTCATTCAGTTCCTGAAGGAATTGACCTCACCTCACTTCCTTGTTGATGGAACTATCTGAACTTGGGATCCAGGAAGCCAGGCACACAGAGCCAGTCCCAGTCCCAGTCCCAGTGGTCTCACTTGTTTGGATTTACCAAAGACAGAGTCAGTCTTTCTTGGTACCTACTGATGTGAGGATGGCAAAATGCCAAGAGAGCTCTGAAGAGGGGCCTTTCCTGAGAAAAAGGTAGTTGCTCAATGCTGGCTCCTGACAACTTTACAGAGTTGGCTAAGGAGGACAGATCTGAGAGAGAACATGCCATTTAAAGGGAACATACTGTGGCCCACTAGTCAGAGGACACTCCAAATAGTCTCAGAATTACTTAGGGAAAGGAGGTGCCTTTATGGGTGTAGGTGTAGGTTTGTGGTTTTCACTTGTTCTGAGAATAGGTATCAAAGGCGGTTTGTTTGGATTGAGTGAACTCTTTCTGGTAAGTACTTTGACAAGGCGAGTGTTTTTATGTCTGTATATAAAACGGTGTTCGTGGTTGTAGACATAAGAAGAGAGAATGCATCAATGGATGTGTCCTGTCTAGTAGAAAGCTTGCCAGCCTTCATACTGCCCAATTTATGAATGGACTGCTACTTGACTTATGGATGGGCAACATCTGCTATCCTCCAAAGTTCCTGTTTTCTTCCTGAATTCTGACCTCTCTAAAGAATAGGCTCATGCTTTTGTGCCCAAGATATGTACCACCTCCAAGCTCTGTGACATGGACATGTACTGGATACCTGAAGGGAATGACGAGCTTCTTAGAAAACTGAGATATCAGTATGACCAGTAAAGTCTCAGTGGAGAAAGCCTGCTTTGTGCCTTTTGCTTACCTATTGTTTTATTGCCCTGAATGTCAGGAAGGTCTCTGCCTCAGGCCTCCCCTTTGTGAAGCCTGAAGAAAAGAGTTCTCAAATTGAAATGAATGGGCATCACCTGTGGCTCTGTGCTTAATTGCTTTGGAAAGGGATGTGTCTGAATCAGCCTCTTGGCACCGTGTGAGGCTGTGGCTTAGATTCTCAGCACTAGATGGATCCAAAGAAATATCTCATGTGTGCATCCAATACAAAAATGGCTAAAAGAGCAGATATTGTAGATGAAGTCTCTCGCCTTCCTATGTAAAGTTCCTGACCTCCATTAAGTGAGAATAGTGATACTTTGGGTCAAATGAGATATTTAAAGCCCTGTAGAGGCTAGCCTATAGGTGCATGGGTTTTCTCATGATTCCAATTCACATAAAGAATCTAAACCGCACAGTAATTAGGCCTCAAATTGGAGAAGCAAAGCAGCATTAACGGCATGCCTATTTGATCACTCTTGGTTAACAGGAAGGGTGTCTAGGCCACACAGACTTTAGGAAAATGAGGGAAAAAGGGAGCTTATTTTGGACACTGTTGTGGGCTGCGTCCCTCATGGAAACCTGCTACCAGAGGTAATGATTAGTGTCTATATGGAAGAAGATGAGGGCCATGTGGGAGTGTTTTGGTTTTAATTGTGGACATTTGTATCGTGGTTGGAAGAGATGACTGGGTCCACCTGGGCTTGAACTCTGGTGTGACTCCCATTAGAGACTGAGTTCTGGAACTGACCTCAGAGCAGTATTGCCATGAATTTTGTCGGGAATTTATTAGGCCATGCATGAGAGTGACCCTTGGAAACTGAGATCTAAGGCCAGTGTGGATTTCCACAGAGCACTGGGAATCTCAGCCAGGATATAACATGATTTTATTTTTAAAGACTTGGCAGCCATAGTTGAGAGTCAAAACACACATGGAACTCACATTGTAGACCTCAATGGGTCTGGCTTCATGTGACCTTTTGGCCACTCTTTGGGAAGACTTGCCTGTGAGAGTTCTTCAGAGCATTCATTGAAATGAGCTTCCTCACCATTTAATGGTTCCTGAATTAATTGAAACCCATAGTGCCTCCAACTTCATCCTTGAAAAATGGCTAGATAAATACCATGAAATTTTTGAAATTCCCATGACCAGGTGGCACTGGAGAAACTTTGGATGTCCTGTTGCTGATCATGAGTATACCAGACGGTGCCTTGATTGACTGGGTTTCATGAAAATGGTGTAGATCAGATATGCCAGTAAGTTGGAGCCTGCTGAGCAGTGGGCCTAGAGCAATGTTGGGCAGGTGTGTGACACAAAATATGCGCTGGGGCCATTTCGATCTGCCATTGGCTTCCAAATGCCTTGTGACTGACAGGATGCAGCCAGCAGACGCTTATTTGTAAAGGCATCTTGTTATATGGAGAGTTTTGACCCTGTCCCTTACTTTTGGAAACTCCTCTACCACCTCCAAGTTTGTGAACTCCTGATCATATTCCATTCCAGATTTGTATTCTCAGAATTCCTAACTGTTTTTCCCTAATTGTGTCTTACTTGGGGTGAAAGTATTGTCAAGGCATTGTTCTGGATGAGAGTGGGAAAAATTTTGTGTAGCACATATTTGCATACACATTGGATTCATTTTCCAATTTTCCATTCAGAATACTAAATCCCTGACACTAACATATACCCTATTAGACTCTGACTACTAATCCTAATATGGTGGAGTAAAATAACCCAAACGGAATAGAAATACAAGCAGTTCAGAGAAGGCATGGTGTGTAGTTTGAATTGTCTTTTGCATTATATTGGGTAGAAGGTATAAACTAGTTAATTTTTTTATTGAAAGAGTTCTCCATGTGTTTTTAAAGTAAACAAATGTATGAATTCGTGTCTCCCTTTCTCCGTAGCATATTCAGCACATGTATTTTTATATGCACATACAGAATCCTACCTGGTACCACTCGTACAATCTTGTGAGGTGGCTTACTTGGCAGATACAAATTGCGAGAAGACATCACAGCTCCTAAACACTGTTGGAACAGAAAATTAAACCTATGGGTGAGCTTCCTAGATGAACAACATTATACATAAATCCATGTTCAGTAAAATGAATATTTTTGCATCTGTGGATGATTTATATTTCATGGTGAATTTCGATTGGCATATATATTGCTACTTTTTAATGTCTGTGTGTATATATATATATATATATATATATATATATATATATATATATATATATATAGTCTCCAGATTTTTCAAAATATGAAATATATGTGTCTTATTACACACTTCCTAAATTCATTCATATTCATGTATGTGGATTTATAATCAAATTTTCACATGATTATTCTCAGAAATATTCATCCACCTGAAATACATATTTTTTCCTACTAGTGAAAACTAACTTCAGTGAATGTTGCATACAAATCCTAATATTTCTACAGTAACTGACCCAGTTTAACATCAATGCGAGTAGATTCCAATGGGACATGCTGTGTGTTTTGACGTTCATTTTTATTCAACACTGGTACATTATGATTTCTTCAGTTTATGCACATCATAGGATATATTTTTCATCCACAGTTTCGCAAATTTATAGGCATTTGTTTCACTTTCAATCAATTCCTTCTTCAGAACACATGTATTCATCCATGTTTCTTGACTGGTCTTTTCATGAGACTTCTTTACAAAACACATTATTTTCAATTTTCATAATCATTTTTGAAGCGAAACTCAGACACCGTTCATGATAAACAATAACACTAATATTAACAATAGATGTATAACTGGTTGGAATGAATGATTTTATATCAATATAAGATATCTTAAATATTTTCAGATATCAATTCCATCCATTATTTAAAGTGGAATCAGCTATATTATTTATTCACAGTGTGGTCAATTCATGCATTATCTCTATATTCATAGACACAGGGCACACCTCTTTGTACAACCAATACTTATGTATATGTCTTCTAAATATTACTGCCAGAAATGGTGTAAGAAATACTCATGTCACCAGATCTACATACACATTTTATCACAGTAATATTTGGGACACAAAAAGTAAATGTCACACTTATGATTGTACCGGAGTCTGAATGGAAAGTGAACATGGATTACTAAAAACATTCCTGTCCATGTTGCCTAATCCTCTCAATTATCAATCCTGTTGGTGACTACATATTTGTTTCTTCCAAAGATTATATATTCAAACTCTACCCTGTTGAAAATGCCTAATCATATCACTCACTTTATACTTTGCCTGATTTCATTATGTCTCTATTGATATGTGGTTTCCTACATATTTTCCCCAGTTCATCATTGTGACTGACCCTTCACATGAAGTTATGTTTACTTTCACTCTCTAACCAAAACACTATTGCGATAGAACATATATTCCAAATCCTATATTGACACTTCTTCCTAAACCTACTATCTACCTAATCCTACCGACTATCCGTTTTTGACTGGATGTTCTCTTCGACATTCAATCATCCAAGGTACAAGGTTCTATGCCATTATATATCTATTTTTCTGAGACATCTGTGCACAATGTAAATCAAAGTTAAGTATCCCAATCAAGGGCTCAATGCCCTCTAGGCTTCAAAATTACCTAGATTTCTGTTTTTATTCATATATTTAACCTCTATATTTTTATAAATATCGCAGGTTCCCAATACCATTATTCATCCCGCAGAATGATTCCTAACCCAATTCAAACATTTTATTAACCCTAAGAATACACTGTTCCCTCAATCTAAATTTAATGAAAAGCAGGGACAGAGTTGGTCTTACAATACAGGAATGTAGGGGATCTTCCACCTGCTGAGAACTTCAAAGATCCATGTAGAAATGAACCCTGGAGAAGATATAGTCATCTATGAAGGACCTGAGAGAGCAAAAGTCATCTTCCATGTCAAACACCCTGGTCAGGATGAAGGGATGTGTCTGAATCAGCCTCTCTCTTCTTAATGTAGAGGAGAAGGACCAAACCAGGCCTGTGTGGATAGCTATTCCCGGGTTCCTAAGGTTGACATACCATTCTAACTTGTGAACATTTCAGAGGAAGTAGGGGAACCCTCCATCTAATGGGACCCTTGGAAGCAACTATTAGGACAAAATGGTTTACAAGACAGTGAATTCATTCAGTTCCTGAAGGAAGTGACCTCACCTCACTTCCTTCGTGATGGATTTCTCTGAACTTGGGATCCTGGAAGCCAGGCACACAGAGCCAGTCCCAGTCCCAGTCCCAGTGGGCTCACTTGCTTGGATTTACCAAAGACAGAGTCAGTCTTTCTTTGTTCCTACTGATATTATGATGCCAAAAGCAAGGAGAGCTCTGAAGAGGGGCCTTTCCTGAGAAAGCAGGTAGTGGCTCAAAATTCCCTTCTGACAACTTAAAAGAGTTGGCCAAGTAGACCAGATCTGAGACAGGACAGGACATTTCGGGGAAACATTGTATGGCCCACCAGTCAGAGGACACTCCGTAGAGTCACAGTCCTACTTGGGGGAAGGAGGTGACTTTGTGGGTGTGGTTGTGGGTTTATGATTTTGTCTCATCTTCTGAGAATAGGTAGGAAAGGCGGTTAGTTTTTTTTTTTTTTTTTTTGGAGTGTACTGTTTCTAGTAAGTCGTTTGACAAGGCGAGTGTTTCTATGTCTGTGTATTCCACTGTGTCCGTGGTTGTATACATTAGAAACGAGAATGCATCAATGTATTTGTCCTGTCTAGTAGAAAGCTTCCCAGCATTCAACCTGCCCAATTTATGAATGGGTTGCGGCTTTCCTTAAGGATGGGCAACACCTACTATCTTCCTAATTACCAATTTTCTTCCTGAATTCTTTCCAATCTCCAGAATTGGCTCATGTTTTTTTGTCCAAGATATGTACCACCTCCAAGCTCTGTGACATGGCCATGTACTGGATATCTGCAGGGAATGGCGAGCATCTCAGAAAACTCAGATATCAGTGTGACCAGTAAAGTATCAGTGGAGAAACCCTGCTTTGGGCCTTTTGCTTACATAATGTTCTGTTGCCCTTAATTTCAAGAAGTTCTTTGCCTCAGGCCACCCCTTTGTGAAGCCTGAGGAAAACAGTTTTCAAATGGAAATGAATGGGCATCACCTGTGGCCCTTTGCTTTATTGCTTTGGAAAGGGATGTGTGTGATTTAGCCTCTTGGCCCTGTGTGAGGCTGTGGCTTAGATTCTCAGCACCTGATGGATCTAAAGAAAGATCCCATGTGTGCATCCAAAACCAAAATGGCCAAAAGAGCAGTCCTTGTGGATGACGTCTCGCCTTCCTCTGTGAGGTACCTGACTTCCATCAATAGGGATCCTTTGGGTCAGAGGAGTTCTCCAAAGCCCTGCAGAGGTGCTTGGGTTTTCTCATGACTCCAATTCACATAAAGAATCTTAACCTCTGAGTCAGTTGGCCTCAAAGTAGAGAAGCGGTGTAGTCTTCACAGCATGCCTATTTTATCACGCCTGGTTCACAGAAAGTATGTCCAGGCCACCCTGACTTTAGCAAATGAGTGGCAAGGGAGCTTATTTTGGACACTGTCTTGGACTGCGCTCCTCATGAAAACTTCCAGCCAGAGGTTATGATGAGTGTCTATATGGAAGAAAATGAGGGCCATGTCGAAGTGTTTTGGTTTTAATTGTGGTCATTTGTGTGTCAGTTGGAAGAGATAACTGTGTTCACCTGGGCTTGAACTGTTGTGTGATTCCACTTAGAGACTGCTTTCTGGAACTGACCTCAGTGAAGTATTGCCATGAATTGTTTTGAGATTTTAGGAGGCCACGCATGAGATTCGCACTTGGTATCTGTGATCTAGGCCCTGGGTGGCTTTGCACAGAAAACTGGGAATCTTTGCAAGGATATCACATGATTTTATTCTGAAAGACTTGGCAGCCATTGATGAGAGTCAAAACACACATGGACCTAACATTGTAGACCTCAATGGGCCTTGCTTATGTTACCATTTGGCCTCTGTTTCTGTAGCCTTGCCTATGAGAGTTCTCTAGAGCTTTCATTGAAATGAGCTTCCTCACCATTTAATGGTTCCTGAATTAATTGAAACCCAGAGTGTCTCAAATTCATTTTTGAAAAATGGCTAGATAAATACCATGCAAGTTTTGAAATTCCCATGACCAGGTGGCACTGGAGAACCTTTGGATATCTGGTTCCTGATCATGAGTGTACCAGACAATGCCTTGATTGACTGGGTTTCATGAAAATGGAGTAGAACAGAGATGCCTGTAAGTTGGAGCCTGCTGAGTAGTGGGCCTAGAGCTGTGGTGTGAAGGTGTGTGATAAACATCTGTGGTGGGGCCATGTGAATATGTCTTTGACTTCCAAATGGCTTGTGACTGACATGCTGCTGCCAGCAGACCCTTATATGTAAAGGCATCTTATTATATAGAGGGGTTTCAGGGCAATGTTCAGAATCAGGTTGCTCTTGTCAAGGGGGCAAGCTATGTGGGATAGAAGCCTGGTTGGTGCATTCTCCTGTAAACCCTGACCCACCACACCTGACAGAACTCCCTCCAGCACTGTGTCCCTGATGAACTCCTTGTATTTTTTGAAGCAACACCAAACTACGAGTGCAGCAGCCAGAAACACCACGAAAAGTGGAGGATGACCAAATGACTTCACAGTCCACGCGGGCAGACACTTAGACCCAGGTGGCCAAAAATTGCCGACAAAGATAGAATTCATCACTGCTGCCTAATGTTCATTGAAAAACAAGAAACCATGTCCTCCAGGTCACATAGATGCCATTCCAGATTTGATGGTCTCACTACAAAGGAAGCTAAATCTCCTGACAACAACATATACTTTAAGTGCCCAAACTCAGAGGCAGTTTGTCAAGAAGTCTTTAGGCCAAAAGAACTTCATGTTTGTGGAGTGTTTACCCTATCCCTTACTTTTGGATACTCCTCTCCCAACTCCAAGGTTGTGAACTCCTGAGCATTTTCCATTCCGGATATGTATTCACAAATTTTCTAACTCTTCTCCTCTAATTGTGTCTTACTTGTGGTGAAGGAAATGTCAAGGCATTGTTCTGCATCAGAGTGGGGAGATTTTTGTGTGGCACATATTTGAATACACATGAGATTAATTTTCCTATTTTCCATTTGAAATTCTGAATCCCTGACACTTACCCATACCCTACTAGACTCTCACTACTAATCCTAATATGATGGAGAAAAATAACCCAAACAAAATAGAAATACAACCAGTTCAGAGGAGGCCTGTTGTATAGTTTGACTTGCCTTTTGCATGATAAAGGGTAGGTGTTACAAATCTAGTCAATTTTTAAATGAAAAAGTTCTCCATGTGATTTAAAGTTAACAAATATGTGAATTCTTGTTTCCCTTTCTCTGAAGCCTATTCAGAACATGTATTTTTAATGCACATATTGAATCCTACCTGGTATCACACTTATATTTTTGTGAGGTGGATGACATGGCAGATACAAATTGTGAGAAGAGATCACTCCTCCTAAACACTGTTGGAACTGAAAATTCAACCTATGGGTGAGCTTCCTAGTTGAACAACATTTTACTTAAATCCATGTTTAGTAAAATAAATATTTTTGCTTCAATGGATGATATATATTTCATGATGAATTTCTATTGGCATATATATTGCCAGTTTTTAATGTCTCTGTGTGTGTTTTTTGTATATATATATATATATATATATATATATATATATATATATATATATATATATTCTCCAGGTTCTTCAAAACATGAAATATATGTGTCTTTTATACACTCCATAAATTTATTCATGTTCATGTACTTGGATTTATAATCAACTTTTCAGGAGATTATTCCAGAAATATTCATCCACCTGAAATTCATATTTGTTACCTAGTACTGAAAGCTAACTTCAGTGAACGGTGCACACAAATCCTAATATTTTTATAGTAACTGACCCAGTTTAATATCAAAGCAAGTTGATTCCTATGGGACATGTTATGTATTTTGACGTTTATTCCTATTCAACACTGGTAAATTACTATTTCTTCTTTTTTTGCACATCATAGGATATATATTTAATCCAAAAGTTATCAAATTTACAGGTATTTGTTTCACTTTCAATCACTTCCTGCTTCAGAACACACGTATTCCTGCAGGTTACTTGACTGGTCTTATCATGAAACTTCTTTCCAAACACATTATTTTTGATTTTCATAATGATTTTTGAAGCAAAATATACACAATTTTCATGATTATCCATAACCCTAATATTTCCATTAGATGTATAAATGGTTGTAATGAATGTATGTGTATCAATATAGGATTTCATGTATATTTTCAGATATCAATTCATTCCATTATTTAAAGTTGGAACCAGTTATATTTTTAATTCTCAGTATGGTCTCTTCATGCATTATCTCAATATTCATAAACACATGGTACACCCATTTGTACCCCCAATACTAATTTATGCATCTTCAAAATATTGCTCCCAGAAACAGTGGAAGAAATACTCCACCTGATCTACATATACATTTTATCACTGTAATAATCTGGACACAAAATGCAAAGTTCACCTTTATGATTGTACCAAAGCCTAAATGGAAATTGACCATGGATTACTAAAACATCTATGTCTAAATTGCCTAATGCTCTCAAATGTCAATCTATTTGTGACTCCATATTTATTTTTCCCTAAGATTATACAGTCAAGTTCAACCCTGTTGAAAATGTCTAATATTATCACTCACTTTGTACTATACCTGATTTCCTAATATCTCTATTGATATCTGCTTTGCTACATATTTTCCCCAGTTCATCATTGTGAGTGACCCTACACATGTGCTGATATTGACATTCACTCTCTAACCGAAACCCTATTGTTAAAGAACTTTTGGTCCAAAGTCTATACTCGCCCTCATTTCAACACCTACCGACTATCTTCCTGATCCTACAGACTATCCCTGTTTGATTGGATGTTCTCTTCTACATTCAATCATCCAAGGTACAAGGTCCTATTTCATTGTATATCGATTTATCTGAGACATCTGTGCATAACATAATTCAATGCTAAGTATCCCAATCAAAGGCCCAATGCCCTTCTGGGCTTCAAATCTTACCTAGATTTCTGTTTTCATACTTATATTTCACCTATATATTCTTAAAAATGTCACAGGTTCCCAATACCATTATTAATTGAGCGGAATGATTCCTAACCCAAATCAAACATGTTATTAACCTTAACCATACACTGATCCCTCAATCTAACTTTTCAGAAGAGCAGGGACAGAGTTGGTCTCAAAATACAGGCATGTAGGGGATTCTCCACCTGCTGAGAACCTAAAAGGCCCATGCAGAAATGATCCATGGAAAAGATGTAGGCAGCTATGAAGGACCTGAGAGAGCAAAAGACATCTTCCATGGTGAATAACCTGGTCAGGATAAAGGGTTGTGTCTGAATGAGCCTCTCTTTTTTTCATATAGATAAGATGGACCAAAACAGGCCTATGTGGAGAGCTGTCCCTAGGTGCCTATGGTTGATATACCATTATAACCTGTGAAACTATCACAGGAAGTAGGGGCAGCCTCCATATCATGGGACCTTTGGAAGCAACTGTGAAGGCAAAGAGGTTGCCAAGATAGTGACCTCATTCAGTTCCTGAATGAAGTGACCTCATCACACTTCTTTGGTGATGGAACTCTCTGAACTTGGTATCCAGGAAGCCAGGCACTCAGAGCCAGTCACAGTCCCAGTCCCAGGGGTCTCAATTTTTTTGATTTACCAAGGAGAGAGTCAGAGTTTCTTGGTAACTACTGATGTGTGGATGGCCAAATGCCAGGAAAGCTCTGAAGAGGGGCCTTTTCTGAGAAAGCAGGTAGTGGCTCACCACTGGCTCCTGACAACTTCACAGAGTTGGACAAGGAGACCAGATCTGAGAAAGAACAGGCCATTTCAGTGGAACATAGTATGACCCACCAGTCATAGGACACTCTGGATAGTCACAGTCCTACTTGGGGGAAGGAGGTGCCTTTGTATGTGTGTGTGTGTTTGTGGTTTTGTCTCATGTTCTGAGAATAGGTAGTAGCGGCGGTTTGTTTGGTTTTGAGTGAACTGTTTCTAGTAAGTCATTTGACAAGGCGAGTGTTTCTATGTCTCTGAATCCCACTGTGTCCGTGGTTGTAGACAGTTGAAAAGAGAATGGATCAATGGATTTGTGTTGTCTAGTAGAACGCATCCCAGCATGTATCCTGCCAAATTTATTAATGGTCTGAGGCTTTCCTTATCGATGGGCAACACCTGCTATCTTTCTAAGTTCCTGTTTTCTTCCTGAATTCTGGCCAATATCCAGAATAGGCTCATGGTTTTCTCTCCAAGATATGTACCACCTCCAAGCTCTGTGACATGGCCATGTACTGGATAGCTGAAGGGAATGGAGAGCATCTCAGAATACTCAGATATCAGAGTGACCATTTAAGTCTCATTGGAGAAACCCTGCTTTGGGCCTTTTGCTTACCTATTGTTCTGTTGACCTGAATGTCAGCAAGGTCTTTGCCTCAGGCCATCTCTTTTTGAAACCTGAAGAAAACAGTTTTCAAATGGAAATGAATGGACATCCCCTGTGGCTCTTTTCTTAATTTCTTTGGAAGGAGATGTGTCTGATTCAGCCTTTTTGCCCTTTGTGAGTCTGTGGCTTAGATTATCAGCACCTGATGGATCTAAAGAATGATCCCATGTGTGCATTCAAACCAAACTGGCCAAAAGAGCAGTCATTATGGATAAAGTCTCTCACCTTCCTTTGTAAGGTTCCTGACCTCCATCAAGTGAGAATAGGGATCCTTTGGGTCAATTGAGTTCTTAAAAGCCCTGCAGAGGCTAGCCCATAGGTGCTTGGGTTTTCTGATTACTCCAATTCACATAAAGAATCTAAACCCCACAGTCAGTAGGCCTCAAATTGGTGAACCGAAGTAGTATTAATGGCAGGCCTATTTGACCACTCCTGGTTCACAGGAAGGTTGTACAGGCCACCCTGACTTTAGGCACCCAGAGGCAAGGGAGCTTATTTTGGACACTGTCTTGGGCTGCGCCCCTCATGGAAACCTTTAGCCAGAGGATATGATGAGTGTCTATATGGAAGAATATGAGGGCCATGTGGGAGTGTTTTGGTTTTAATTGTGGTCATTTGTGTGGCAGTTGGAAGAGATGACTTGTAAGATTCCAGCAGACGTCGGAGGAAGAGACTACCAAGAGACTGGCTCATGCAACAGCAAAGGGGATTTATTGAGGATCCAATTCAGTTCGCTGGGGCTCTGTGCTCACTCAACAAGCAACAGCGGCCCAGATCCCCGAGAAGAGGTTAAGCAGTGCTTCAGTACACTTTTTGGGTAGGCAGAGGCTTTATATATATCAGAGGAAATCATCTTGATCAGCCGGAAAATCGAACAACAACTCTCCAACTTGATTAGCACATTCATTGGTGGAATCAGGTCGGGCGGGGGTGATAGGTCAATCCTAAGGAGGGGGGTACATTCAAACTGATTGGTTTGGGCCCTGATATTCTTTGGTGCCAAGCTGCACAGGGTCCTAGATTATTAAACAACTGGATGGTCAGGGGGAATATTTAATGGACAGTGAAAGGATTGTCCTAACAGCTACAGGAATTTCAGGTTTTAGGTTTAGCATGGGAACTTAACAATACCTGGTCCTTTACATTTTAACTCAGGCTTTGCAGCTTAGAAACTTTACAACACCCGCTATTTTACACTTTAACTTCAATTTCTTTTACCCTAACAGACTGGGTCCACCTGGGTGTGAACTCTGGTGTGATTCCCCTTAGACACTGAGTTCTGGAACTGAACTCAGAGAAGAGGTGTCATGAATTGTGTTGGGATTATAAGAGGCCACACATGAGAGTTGCCCTTGGAAACTGAGATCTAGGCCCAGGGTGGCTTTCCACAGAGCATTGGAAATTTCAGCCAGGATATCACATGATTTTATTCTGAATGACTTGGCAGCCATAGTTGAGAGTCAAAACACACATGAAACTCACACTGTAGACCTCAATGGGCCTGGTTTCATGTGACCTTTTGGCCACTCTTTGAGAAGCCTTGTCTGTGAGAGTTCTATAGAGATTTCATTGAAATCAGCTTTCTCAAAATTTAAAGGTTCCTAAATGAATTGAAACCCACAGTGCCTCCAACTTCATCCTTGAAAAATGGCTAGATAAATACCATGAAATTTTTGAAATTCCCAGGACCAGGTACCACTGGAGAAAGTTTGGATGTCCGGTTTCTGATCATGAGTATAACAGACAGTGCCTTGATTCACTGGGTTTCATGCAAATGGTGTAGAACAGAGATGCCAGTAAGTTGGAGCCTTCTGAGTAGTGGGCCTAGAGCAGTGGAGGGCAGGTGTGTGATAAAACATCTGTGGTGGGGCCATGGGGATCTTCCATTGTCTTCCAAATGGCTTGTGACTGACATGGTGCAGCCAGCAGACCCTTATATGTAAAGGCATCTTGTTATTTGGAGAGGTTTCAGGGCAATGTTCAGAATCAGGATGCTACGGTCAAGGGAAAAGCTATGTGGGATAGAAGCATGGTTGGTGCATTCTCTTGCAGACCCTTACCCACCACAGGTGACAGAACTCCCTCCAGCACTGTACCAGGTGAACTACTTGTATTTCGTGAAGCAAATAACAAACTCCCAGTGCAGCAGTAAGAAATACCACGAAAAGTGGAGGATGACCAAATGGCTTCACAGTCCACACAGAGAGAAACTTAGCCCCCAGTGGACACTGTTAACCTACATAGAGAGAAATCAGCACTGCTGCCTCATGTTCAGTGGAAAATAAGAAACTATGTCCTCCAGGTCACATACATGCACACCCAGCTTTGATGGTCTCACTACAAAGGAAGCTCCTGACAAATACTTATATTTCAAGTGCGCAACCTCAGAGGCAGTTTCTCAAGAAGTCTTTAGGCCAGCAGAGCTCCATGTTTGTTGAGTGTTTACCCTGTCCCTTACTTTAGGAAACTCCTCTACCACCTCCAAGGTTGTGAACTCCTGAGCGTATTCCATTCCAGATATGTATTCACAGAATTTTTAACTCTTCTCCTCTAATTGTGTCTTACTTCAGGCGAGGGTAATGTCAAGGCATTTTTCTGTATGAGAGTGCAAAAATTTGTGTGCAGCATTTATTTGAAATACTGAATCCCTGACATTAACCCATATCCTAATAGACTCTGACTACTAATCCTAATATGATGAAGAAAAATAACTCAAACAAAATAGAAATACAAGCATTTCATAGGAGGCATGGTTTATAGTTGGACTTGCCTTTTGCATTATATAGGGTAGGAGTAATAAATCTAGTCAATTTTTAATTGAAATAGTTTTCCATGTGTTTTTAAAGTTAACAAATATGTAAATTACTGTCTCCCATTCTCTCTAGCTTATTCAGAACATGTGTTTTTATATGCACATATAGAATCCTACCTGGTTATCACACATACAGTCTCATGAGGAGGCTGATTGGCAGATACAAATTGTGAGAAATGACCACTCCTCGTAAACGCTGTTGGAACTGAAAATACAACCCATGGGTGAGCTTCCTATTTGAACAACCTTATACAAAAATCCATGTTCAGTGAAATTAATATTTTTGGATCTGATGATGATATATATTTCACGATAAATTTCGATTGGCATATATATTGCAATTTTTAATGTCTCTCTCTCTGTGTGTGTGTATATATATATATGTGTGTATATATATATATATATATATATATATATATATATATATATATATATATATATATATACATATATATATGCACTCTGTCTAGATTTTTCAAAATATGAAACATGTGTCTTATTGTAGACTCCCTAAATTCATTTATATTCATGTATGTGGATTTATAATCAACTTTTCACAAGATTATTCTCAGAAATACTCATCCACCTAAAATACATACTTGTTTCCTAGTACTGAAAACTAACTTCGTTGAATGGTGCATACATATCCTAACATTTCTACAGTAACTGACCCTGTTTAACATCAATTCAAGTAGATTACTATGGGACATGATGTGTATTTTGAAGTTCATTTTTATTCAACACTGGTACATTGCTATTTCTTCAGTTTATGCACATCATAGGATACATATTTCATCCACAAGTTAGCAAATTGATAGGCATTTGTTTCACTTTCAGTCACTTCCTGCTTCAGAACACATGTATTTCTCCATGTTTCTTGACTGATATTTTCATGAGACTTCTTTCCAAACACATTATTTTCGATTTCCGTAATCACTTTTGAAGCAAAACCCACACACCTTTCATGATAACCCATAACCCTAATATTACCATTAGATGTATAACTCGTTGGAATGAATGACTGTATATCAATATTAGGTTTCTTATATATTTTCAGATATCAATTCAATCCATTATTTAAAGTGGAACCAGTTATATTATTTATTCACATGATGGTCAATTGATGCATTATCAATATAATCTATGACACAGGGTATACCCTTTTTACCCCCAATACTAATTTATATTTCTTCAAAATAGTGCTCCCAGAAATGGTGGAAGAAATACCCATGTCACCTGATCTACATATACATTTTATCACAGTAATATTCTGGACACATAAAACAAAGGTCACTCCTATGATTGTACCAAAGCCTAAATGGAAAATGAGCATGGATTACTAAATGCACCCATGTCCAGGTTGCCTAATGCTCTCAAATGTCAATCCTATTGGTGACTACATATTTGTTTCTTTCTAACATTATATATCCAAACTCAACCCTGTTGAAAATGTCTAGTCCTATGACTCAGTTTATATTTTGCCTGATTTCCTAATGTCTCTATTAATATCTGCTTTCATCCATATTTTCCCCAGTTCATCATCGTGACTGACTCTTCACATGTGCTAACATTTACATTCACTCTCAACTGAAACCATATTGCTAAAGAACTTTTGGTCCAGATCATATACTCACTCTTCTTCCTAAAACTACTATCTCCTGTTCCTACCGAGTATTCCTTTTTGACTTGATGTTCTCTTCTACATTCAATCATTCAAGGTACATGGTCCTATGCCATTGTATATCGATTTATCTGAGACATCTGTTCAGAACGTAATTCAACGCTAAGTATCCCAATCAAGTTCCCATGCCCTTCTCGGCTTCAAATCTTAACTAGATTTCTGTTTTCATACTTATATTTCACCTATATATTCTTGTAAATATCGCAGGTTCCCAATACTGTTATTCAACCCTCAGAATGATTCCTCACCCAAATCGAACCTGTTATTCACCCTAATCATACACTCTTCCCTCAATCTAACTTTACAGAAGAGCAGGGAAGGAGTTGGTATTTCAATACAGGAATGTAGGCGATCTTCCACCTGTTGAGAACCTCAAATGTCCTACATAAATGACACCTTGATAAGTTGTAGGCAGCTATGAAAGACCTGAGAGAGCAAAAGTCCTCTTCCATGGAAAACAACCTGGTCAGGATGTAGGGATATGTATGAATCAGCCTCTCTCTTATTAATGTAGAGAAGATGGACCAAACCAGGCCTGTGTGGAGAGCTGTTCCTGTGTGCCTATGGTTGATATACCATTCTAACTTGTGAAAGTGTCACAGGAAGCAGGGGCAGCCTCCATCTCATGGGACCCTTGGAGTCAACTCTTAGGACCAAGTGGTTGCCAAGGCAGTGAACTCATTCAATTCCTGAAGGAAGTGACTTACGTCACTTCCGTGGTGATCAAACTCTCTGAACTTAGATCCAGTAAGCCAGGCACCCAGAGCCAGTCCAAGTCCCAGTCTTAGTGGTCTCACTTGTTTTGATTTTCCAAGGATAGAGTCAATCTTTCTTGATACCTACCGATGTGGGAATGGCCAAATAACAGGAAAGCTCTCAAGAGGGGCCTTTTCTGAGCAAGCAGGTAGAGGCTCACCCCTGGCTTCTGACAAGTTCACAGAGTTGACCAAGGAGACCTAATCTCATACAGGACAGGCCATCTCAGGGGAACATAGTGTGGCCCACCAGTCAGAGGACACTCCGGATAGTCACAGACCCATTTGAGGGAAGGAGGTGCCTTTGTTATGTGGGTGTGGTTTTTTGGTTTGTCTCATATTCTGAGAATATGTAGGAAAGGTGGTTTGTTTGGTTTGTAGTGAACTGTTTTTAATAAGTCATTTGACAAGGCGACTGTTTCTATGTCTGTGTATCGCACTGTGTCCGTGGTTGTAGACATTAGAAAAGAGAATGATTCAATGGATGTGTCCTGTCTGGTAGAAAGCTTCCCAGCATTCATCCTGCCCGATTTATGTATGGACTTTGGCTTGCCTTATCGATGGGCAACACCTGCTAATTTCCTAAGTTGCTGTTTTCTTCCTGAATTCTGGCCACTCTCCAGAAGAGGCTCATGGTTTTGTGTCCAAGATATGAATCACTTCCAAGGTCTGTGACATGGCTATGTTCTGGATAGCTGAAGTGAATGGCGAGAATCTCAGAAAACTCAGATCACTGTGACCAGAAAAGTCTCAGGGGATAAACCCTGCTTTGGGACTTTTGCTTACATATTGTTCTGTTACCCTGAATGTCAGGTAGTTCTTTGCCTCAGGCCACCCCTTTGTGAAACCTGAAGAAAACAGTTTTCAAATGGAAATGAATGGAAATCACCTGTGGCTCTTTGCTTAATTGCTTTGGAAAGGGATGTGTCTGAATCAGCCTCTTAGCTCTGTGTGAGGCTGTTGATTAAATTCTCAGCCCCTTATGGATCTAAAGAAAGATCCCATGTGTGCATCCAAAACCAAAATGGCCGAAAGTACAGTCATTGCAGATGAAGTCTTTCGCCTTCCTCTGTAAGGTTCCTGACCTCTATAAAGTGAGAATAGGGAAGATAGACCAAGCCAATTGATGTCTCCTTTTGGAAAAATTGTACCACCAATGAGAGCATCAGCAAAATTACCCCAACACTACCACAAGTCGCTGCACCAACAGATACTTCACAATGCATACATGTTAGTTCACAATGCATACAAGTGATATATATTCCAGGCAAGTTCTGCAAGCAGTTCAGTGATGGCTATTGCAGAAGCTGTAGATTGGTTTTATCTTTGTCTTCACCAGCACTGGGTTGAAGATTGGAATTCTGGCAATAATGGCTAAAGAAAAAATTACTTACCATTCCAGAAGGCACTAAAAAACCCAATTATCTTAACAGTTTACATTATCTTGAAGAGAATTATTAAATATAATGAAAAGGAAAGGTGAAAGTCAACAAACAGTTCTGCTAAACTCCTTTTTTTGTTCACATATTAAAACAATCCTCAACAGTTGTTTACCCAATTTAAATTAAACTATTTAAATCACGTCAATAAAAAAAAAATTTGGATCCATTTTTTCATGAGCGCACATCATATATGATATATGGATATATGTACATTCAAACATAAAACACAAAACACAAGTGTGCACAAATAATATAATATATACAACACATAACATAATAGTAAAGGCCTTATAACTTTTTACAGGTGAAATCACCATTGGAATGTCTAAAAACTCTATAGTCAAAAAATAGAACTGATCAGCAAAACATTAACCTAGGTCTGTATGAGCTCAAAAAAAAAATAAAAAATAGAACTTCATGATGTGGGAAAGGGCAATAATAAAATAGATATTGAAAAAAGCATCCTGGTTCTGTCGCAGATGTAAGGATAGCCAAACTGGAGTTTTGGATATCAGCTGTTATGAATTTGAGCCAAATCATCTTCTTTTTGGTCTATAGAAATCACTTTAGTTAATTTCTCTGGAATCCATATTGCCTGCTGTTCTTCCTGTGGAAACACACAAACAGACCCCTGACTAAAGACAATCACTGGGTCAGGACTTTAGTTAATCTCTCCAAAATCCAAATCAGCTGCTGTTCTTCCTGTGGAAACACACAAACAGACGCCCGACTCCAGACAATTACTGGGTCAACACTTTTCCATTGTCCTATTAGAATATCCTTCCAAAGGACCTTGGGCTTATGCACATTTTTTGGAAACATATGCCTTTCCACAGCACTAAGTCCTGGTGAATCCAAGTTTAAAAAGTTTAGAGTAAAAAGCGTTAATTTAAGTTTATCTTTGGGGAATATATACCCCTTCTCAATTCCATCTTTGTGCTTTAATAAGTACATTTTTATTGTTTGATGTGCTCTTTCAACTATGCCTTGTCCCTGTGGATTGTATGGGATTCCTGTTATATGAGTAATGCCAAATGATGAGCAAAATTGTTTAAGAGTTAGAAGTGTAACCGGGGTCATTATCTGTTTTTAACTGTTTTGGAATGCCCACAGTGGCAAAATTTTGTAAGCAATGAGCTATAACATCTTTAGTTTTTTTCTCCAGCATGAAGGGAGCCCATTAAAAATCCAGAACAAATATCAACTGTAACATGCAAATATTTTAATTTTCCAAATTCTGGCAAGTGTGTGACGTCCATCTGCCAAATATGGTTAGGTATCAATCCTCTAGAATTGACTCCAAGATTAACTTGTGGTAAAAAGGTCACACAATTTTGACATTGTTTTATAATTTGTCTAGATGTTCCTTAGTTTTTTTGAAATGCTTTTGTAAAGTATAAGCATTGACATGGAACTTTTTAAGAAAATTTATTGCTTCTTCTAGTGTAAAGAAAATATGTATGTATGTCAATTGTAGTTTTATCTGCTAAATCATTGCCCAAACTAAGGGTTTAGGCAATCCTCTATGTGCCCTGATATGTCCTATAAAGAATGGATCTTTTCTGTCCCAGATTAGACTTTGTATAGTGGAAAGCAAAGAGAAAACAGTAGAGAAAGGGGAAATCCTACCAGCATCTTCAAGGGATACTATAGCATTAACTATATACTGACTATCGGAAAATAAATTAAATACAGAATCTTTAAAAATCACAAAAGCTTGTAATACTGTACTAAGCTCTACCTTGTGAGCTGATTGTTTTGGTACTAAAAATATAAAAGTTGGATCAGGTGTAACTATTGCTGTTGTACCATTATTTAACCGATCGGTGAATATATTTGGAGCATTCATGATAGGTGTTTTCTTGTCATTTTTGGAAAAATTACAGGATGCGATGACCAAAAAGACAATAAAAGATAAGATGGTAAGTGGTTATCAAATGAAACATTAGATTTACACACGATTATTGCCCAAGTATTTAACTAATTAGCTAATTCATCAATTTGATTCATAGTATATGGAGTAATAATTTTATTGGGTGAAATTCCACACACACTCTTTTTGCTGCTTTTATTCCTATGAGTATTAATTCTCCCTCAGCCTCAGGATAGCAAGTAATAATAGTGTTAGAAGAATAAGATAAATGTATCCATAATAATGGACCTTCTTCCCAAAATACTCCTGTAGAAATATTTTTTTTGTTGTTAGTACAATAAATAATAAATGCAAAATTATATCAACTCTATCCAAAAGCATATTTCCCATATATGTTTCAATGATTTTTATTGCTTTTCTTGCTTCAGGCGTTAACATTCTGAGTGAATTTGGATCTCATGGTCCTTTTAGGATATCAAATAAAGGTCCCAACTCTCCTGTTGGTATACCTAGATGAGGCCTTATCCAATTTAAGTCTCCTAATAACTCTTGAAAGTCATTAATTGATTTGAGTTGATCTACTCGTATTTGAATTATTGGTTGACTGACCATGGTTGAGGATAATAGAGCTACTAAATAATTAATTGGAAAATTTAATTGTATTTTACCTATTGCTATCTCTAGGTTATAATTTTTTAATACGTTTGTAAGTGTGGCATACCATTCTAGCAATGGGTTTTTAACTTTGTGTGCTAATAATACATCATCCATATAGTGAAAAATTTGTATTTCAGGAATTTGATTTCTAAGTGGCTGGATTACTTTGTTAACATAAATTTGACGCATAGTTGGGCTGTTAGCCATCCCTTGAGGGAGTACTTTCCACTCATATCTCTTGTCAGGACCTTCATGATTCAGTGCAGGTATAGTAAATGCAAAACTTGGAATATCCTCAGGATGAATTGGAATTGAAAATAAAACGATCTTTAATATCTACAACGAAAACATACCAAGTTTTTGGCAAAGCACACAATTGAGGAATCTCTGATTGAGCAGGTCCCATAATAACCATCCCATTATTAATGGCTCTTAAATCTTGCAATAATCTCCATTTACCAGATTTCTTTTTAAGGACAAAAATGAGAGTATTATGGGGAGACACAGAAGGTTGTATATGTCCTTCCGCTAATTGTTGTTTGACCAGGTCATGGGCTACTTGTATCTTTTCTTTAGTCAGGGGCCACTGAGGAACCCATACTGGTCTTTCTGATTTCCAAGTAATATTTATTGTCTCAGTGGCCCTTTCTGAAAATCCAACCCATATCTATCTGTTCCTTGATCTTTTTGTATTGGTGTTGCTATACCTTGTTCTTGCTTTTCTAATCTTTTTCCTTTCCTAAAATCTTGTCTAGCCATAATAGTGGGTGAATTTTGATTGATGTTATTTGTTAATGTCAAACCTAATTGATCTAGGACATCTCATCCTTATAAATTTACGGGAAGATGTTCCAATACATATGGCTGTATAGTTCCTTCACATCCTTCAGGATCCTTCCAATCTAATACCGTTGCACTTTTATGGGGATTAGTCGCCACTCCTAGGCCTCGAAGCGTTTGAGTGGCTTGTTGTAATGGCCAATGTTTTGGCCATTCTTGACAACAGATGATGCTAAGGTCTGCACCTGTATCCAGTAGCCCATTGAATTCATGTCCTTGAATATTTAGTTTTAGCATGGGGCGAGAATATAAATTTAAAGAAAGCATAGCCCAATCTACACCTGTGGAGCCTAATCCCTTGGAACCCCTTTCTACAGCATAACTGTAAAATTTATCATGTGGGCTGGGTATTATTAGTAATTGTGCTATTCTATCTCCTGGAGAAATTACTGATATACCCTTTGGAGAACTGGCTATAATTTTTATTTCACCTTCATAATCGGGATCAATTACCCCAGGACTCATCATAAGTCCTTTTAGAGTAGAAGAGCTGCATCCCAATAATAAGCCTACTGTTCTTTTGGGAAGAGGTCGTTTCACCCCTGTGGGAATGATTTGAACTCCCATCTCTGGAGTTAGTATTGATCTGGCGGAGGCACAGATGTCCAACCCTGCGCTCCCTCTGGTTTGTCTGATGAGGGATCTGATGAACAATGTGTCGTGGGCACTACACTGATGGGGTTGCTGGTTTCCTCCAGTGCTCCATATATTTGCGGTTTCGGGCCCCAGAGCATTGGGCCCCCCTGTCCATTTTTTGGCAATGGAGCCGGATGCCTTTCTTCATGATATCGTGGATAAACACCTGGTGCTTGTTTGTTTTTTGATAATGAAGCACCCTCTATGGTGGTTTGAGAATGGTATTCATTAGCCCAATGTCTCCCTCTACGTCATCGTGGCCAAATACCCGGTATTCTAGTCCTTTGATACCTAGTTTTGTTAAACCCTCCTCCTATGGGGCAATTCCTTTTAAAAAGTCCTGTTTGTTCACAATTGTAGCATGTTCTTGGCCTGTCTTCTAAAGCCTGTTTTACTAAAGCTGCCACAATTTGCCCTTTTTCATTAATGTCTCTGGCATCTAAAGCCTGTTTTATTGCAGCTGCCACGACTTGCTCTTGTTCATTAATGTCTCTACCAAATTTAATAAATGTGTTTAAATCTTCATGTTTCCATGGTCTAATGATACCTCTGCAGCAATGATTCGCTTGGTCATAAGCCAGTTGTTTTAATAATGGCATTGCTTGTTCTGTATTTCCAAAAACTCTGTAGCTGTTTCAATAAGCCTATCTACAAATCCAGCGTAAGATTCATTAGTTCCTTGTATTACCTTAGATAATTGACCTTGTAAACCTCCATGTCCTTGTAAAGTCTTCCATGCCCTAACTGCCTCTACAGCAATTTGTGCGTATATGCCAGGATCATATGGAATTTGTTGTTGCTGATCCTCATAAGGTCTCTTTTCTAACAACAAATCTAGATTTCTCTGAGGATAACCAGCTGCTGCATTTCGCCTAGACATCTCTTTGCAAAATTCCTCATTGGCAACCTTCCATAATAGGTATTGACCTCCATTTAGCACAGCTTTACACATATTAGCCCAATCTGCTGGCGTCATGTTCAAGGTGTTAATGGATTCGACCAAGCTTACAATGAAGTGTGCTTGAGGACCATATGTTGTTACAGCCTCTTTTAGCTGCTTCACTATTTTGAAATTTAAAGCATGGTGAATTCGCTGCCCTCCTACCTCAAATACAGGGCATGTTAATACTTGAGATCCTGTGTCTCAGGATCCGAACTATCAACTGTTGGGGTTGGGGGCCTCCCAGCACATGGAGGTGGCCTTGTTAGTTGGACATTTACATCCTCTGGTGACAGAAAGGTGTTAGTAGCAGTCTCCTTTTTAAACTTTGCCCCTGATTGCTTTTTATGCTCTAAACTTGGTTCCTCTATCTTTGTCTGAACTGAAGGCTTTGGACTAAGCAAACCAGATATGAACGTCCACAATGGCAATGTGCCAACTGGCATAGTCCCTCGGCTGCTCTTTTCTAATCCTTTTAAATCTTCACCATGATGGTTCCATTGTGATATATTTAATGACTCCTCCTTCAAAAGCCATGGGCTACATTTTTGTATTGTATCAACAAATGCCCTGACTGTCCTTGATATTTCTGAGATGCCTCCTTTCTCTAACAATTTATTTAACACTCTTTCAGTTAGTTTTTTACTAATTTCTGATCCCGTATTTCTATTATAATACAACCCAACAAGATGACGCCAAACAAAACTGAGACAGAATGAATTAAAAAGGGAACAACAAAAAGTCATTATAGCCTTTCTATCCTCCTGACATGTGCATCCGTCCTTTATACCTATCTGTTCCTCAGACGTAAATATTTTTTTCTCAGATGTGAGTGGTTTTTCTTCCATCCCACTCATCTCCAGGAACAGGCAACTTAAAACAAAAGTGAAGCAAAACAAAGGAGTCATCTTAAAATGGCTACCCATCCTTTCACCTTGCCCACAGGGGCAAGCAGTTTACCTTATCACTTACCCTCAGTCGTTCCCCATGTGAGCCACCAAATGCTGCAGTCTGGCTGGGCATGATTCAGGAGCCACTTGTCAAAAAAAAAAAAAAAAACTAACTTTATTTTTAGAACCACACACGGCAAACAAAACAACTCCTCAGGAAAAACCCTCAGAGCCCAACTGCCACTACTGGCTTCCTTGTAAAGTCTCTCTCACACACACAAGCCTCTCCACCTGCCACAATCCTACTGCTCTTGAGGCCGATTGGCTGGGTGGAGCCAAAAACGTTCCCCAAGGAGCAGCTCCATGGTCTGAAAGGGCAGGGAAACAGCACAATGAGCATCACCACAGAGGAGCCAATCAGCTAGATGATGCTGAGGTCGCTGTGAGCCAATAATCAGCCGGCAGCTGGAAATTTGCTGGCAGCTGGAAGTTTGCTGGGGCCCCTTCAGCTGTGGCTCTCAACAAATTCCTGTCTCATTTCTCTGTAGCCTATTCAGCACATGTATTTTTATATGCACATATAGTATCCTATCTTTTATCACATGTACATTTTTGTGAGGTGGCTGACTTGGCAGATACAAATTATGAGAAGAGATCACTCCTCCTAAACATTGTTGGAACTGAAAATTCAAAATATGGGTGAACTTCCTAGTAGAATAACATTATACATAAATCCATTTTCAGTGAAATAAATATTTTTGCATCTGTGGATGACATATATATTTCATGATGAATTTTGATTGGAATACACACTCTACAAATTTTTCAAAATATGAAATATATGAGTCTTATTATACACTCCTTAAAATCATTCATATTCATGTATGTGGATTTATGATCAACTTTTCACAAGATAATTCTCAGAAATATTCATCAACCTGAAATACATATTTGTTACCTAGTACTGAAAGATAACTTCAGTGGATGGTGCATACAAATCCTAATATTTCTACAGTAATACCCAGTTTAATATCAATGCAAGTAGTTTCCTATGGGACATGATGTGTATTTTCCGGTTCATTTTTATTCAACAGTGGTACATTACTATTTTCTCAGTTTATGCACATCATAGGATATATATTTCATCCACAAGTTCACAAATTTATAGGCATTTGTTTCAATTTCAATCACTTCCTGCTTCAGAACACATATATTCCTCCAGATTTTTTGACTGGTCTTTTCATGAGACTTCTTTTCAAACACATTATTTTCGATTTCCATAATCACTTTTGAAGCAAAACTCACACATTCTTCTTGATAAACCATAACCCTAATATTACCGTTAGATTTATGACTGGTTATAATGAATGTATGTATATCAATTTAAGATTTCCTTTACATTTTCAGATATTAATTAAATCAATTATTTAAAGTTGGAACCAGTTACATTATTTGTTCACAGTATGGTCTATTCATGCATTATTTCTATATTCATAGACACATGGTACACCTCTTTGTTCCCCCAATACGAATTTACACGTCTTCAAAATATTGCTCCCAATAATGGTGGAAGAAATACTCATGTCACCTAATCTACATATACATTTTATCACAGTAACATTCTGGACACAGAAAACAAAGGTCACTCTTATGATTGTACCAAAGCCTAAAAGGAAAGTGAGCATGCATTACTAAAAACATCCATGTCCAGGTTGCCTAATGCTCTCAAATGTAAATCCTATTGTTGACTATATATTTGTTTCTTCCTAAGATTATATATTCAATCACAAGCCTGTTGAAAATATCTCATCCTATCCCTCACTTTAAACTTTGCCTGATTTCTTAAAGTCTCTATTGACATCTGCTTTCCTACATATTTTCCCCAGTTCTCATTGTGACTGACTCTTCACATGTGCTGATATTTACATTCACTCTCTACTTGAAAACCTATTGCTAGAGAACTTTTTGTCCAAATCCTATACTCACTCTTGTTTCTAAACCTAGCAACTATCTTCCTAATCCTACGGACTTTCTTTTTTTAATTGGATGTTCTCTTCAACATTCAATCATCCAAGGTACAAGGTCCTATGCCATTGAATATCGATTTATCTGAGACATCTGGGCAGGACATAACTCAAAGCTAAGTAATCCACTCAAGGGCCCAATGCCCTTCTGGGCTTCAAATTGTACCTAGATTTCTGTTTTCATACTTGTATTTCACCTATATATTCTTTTAAATATCCCAGTCTCCCAATACCATTATTCATCCTTCAGAATGATTCCTAACCAAAATCGAATATGTTATTAACCCTAACCATAGACTTTTCCCTCAATCTAACTTTACACGTGAGCTGGGAGAGTGTTATCAGGAAAGTCTCAGTGGAGAAACCCTGCTTTGGGCCATTTGCTTACCTATTGTTCTGTTGCCCAGAATATCAGGAAGTTCTTTGCCTCAGGTCACCCCTTTGTGAAGCCTGAAGAAAGCTGTTTTCAAACAGAAATGAATGAGCATCACTTGTGGCTCTTTGGGTCAAATGAGTTCTTCAAGCCATGAAGAGGTGCTTGGGTTTTCTCATGACGCCAAATCACATAAAGAATCTATACCTATCAGTCAGTAGTAGTCAGTCAATATTGCTCCTAAAAATGGTGAAGAAATACTCATGTCAAATGATCTACATATATATATATATATATATATATATATATATATATATATATATATATATATTTAATCACAGAAATATTCTGGGCACAGAATTCAAAGTTCACATTTATGATTGTACCAAAGCCTAAATGGAAAGTGAACATGGATTACTAAAAATATCATGTCCAGGTTGCCTAATGCTCTCAAATGTAAATCCTATTGGTGACTACATATTTGTTTCTTCCTAAGATAATATATTCAACCTCAACCCTGTTGAAAATGTCTAATCCTATCACTCACTATATACTTTGCCTGATTACCTAATGTCTCTATTTATATCTGCTTTCCTACATATTTTCCCAATTTCATCATTGTGACTGACTCTTCACATGTGCTGACATTTAAATTCATTCTCTAACCGAAAACCTATTGCTAAAGAACTTTTGTTGCAAATTCTACATGCACTCTTCTTCCTAATCCTAACTACTATCTTTCTAATCCTACTGACTATCCCTTTTTGACTGGATGTTCTTTTCTACATTCAATCATCCAAGGTACAAGGTCAAATGCCATTGTATATCGATTTATCTGAGACATCTGTTCAGAAGTTAATTCAATGCTAAGTATCCCAAGCAAGGGCCCAATGCCCTTCTGGGCTTCAAATCATACTTAGATTTCTGTTTTCATGCATACATTTCACCTCTATATTGTTATAAATATCGCAGGTTCCCAATACCATTATTCACCCAGCAAAATGATTCCTAACCCAAATCAAACCTGTTATTAACCCTAACCATACAGTATTCCCTCAATCTTACTTTACAGAAAAGCAGGGAAAGAGTTGGTCTTATAATACTGGAATGTAATGGATCTTCCACCTGGTGATAACCTCAAATGTCCATGGCGAAATGATCCCTGGAGAATATGTAGGCAGCTATGAAGGACCTGAGAGAGCAAAAGGCATCTTCCATGGCAAACGGCTTGGTCAGGATAAAGGGTTGTGTCTGAATCAGCTTCTATTCTTAAAGCAGAGAACATGAGCCAACCCAGGCCTGTGTGTAGATCTGTTCCTGGGAGATTATGGTTGATATACAATTCAAACTTGTTAAAGTGTCACAGGAATTAGGGCCAGCCTCCATCTCATGGGAACCTTGGAAGCAACGTTTGGACAAAGTGGTTGCCAAGAGAGTGACCTCATTCAGTTCCTGAAGGAGGAACTAAAAACAGTTCCATCACACTTCAGTGGTGATGGAACTCTCTGAACTTGGGATCCAGGATGCCAGGCACCCATAGCCAGTCCCAGTCCCAGCCCCAGTGTTCTCACTTGTTTGGATTTACAAAGACAGAGTCAGTCTTTCTTGGTACCTACAGATGTGAGGAAGGCCAAATGCAAGAAAGCTCTGAAGCAGAGCTTTTCCTGAGAAAGCAAGTAGAGGCTCACCGCTGGCTCCTGACAACTTC